>NC_081564.1:9764041-9877208 GCF_022355385.1 Mustela nigripes
GGGGGGGGGGGGGGTTGGTGCTAGTGGCATCTGGCAGGTAGAGGCCTGGAATGTGGTTCAGAATCCCACAGGGCACGGGACAGCCCCCCAGAACTGTTGGCCAGTGCGGCTGGAGCAGAGGGGACAAGACGGGAGGGGAGGGGCAACATCTGAGAGAAGGGCAGGGCTAGATCGTGTGAACCCTCAGGCCATTTGAAGGAGCTTATATTTAAAAACTTGATCTTTATGAATCATCCTTCAAAATAGTAATTGTTCGTCACGTTATCTTTGTTTCCATTAAGGAGCCCTGTTTTCACTGAAAGATAACAGATCTTCTCTTATGATTTTGAGCTTGGAGACTACCTATTGCTTGAAGTTGAGAATTTAGGAATGTCTCAGAACCTGGGGTCGGGTTCGTCCGAATCTCTGTTCAGCCAGGTGACCCGCAGCAGCTTATCTGCAATCTCTGTTGATGCCTTTCTCCAGACACACATTGTTTGTGCTTCTCTGCTCCCTGATTTTTTTTTTTAAGATTTTATTTATTTATTTGACAGATAGATCACAAGTAGGCAGAGAGGCAGGCAGAGAGAGGAAGGGAAGCAGGCTCCCTGCTGAGCAGAGAACCCGATGTGGGGCTCGATCCCAGGACTCCGGGATCATGACCTGAGCCGAAAGCAGAGGCTTTAACCCACTGAGCCACCCAGGTGCCCCTCTGCTCCCTGATTTTCCGTCTTCAAGATGGTCTCCACCTTCCCCATCCGACAGGAAGTAAACACTGTCTGCCCAAAGGACATGATTCTTGGCGCTGGCAGTGATGTTCGTGTTTACTAATGCCAATTTAAAAAAATAAACAGGTCACCGGTTTGAGTGGATGACATCCTTGTCAATCAATGTTTGCTTTGTAACTCATACCGTGAATTTGTTGAGTATCACCCCCGATGCAGGGTGTGGTCCCCCGGCTCGTAAGATGATTTCTGGTGGGCCCCGAGATGATTCGGGGCACGGCATTACATAACCTCATGCTTCCTAGAGAGAAGAGTGTGTTCTTTTCCGGTCACATTCAGTCCTGATGAGGCCGGGGAGAAAGCCTCCGCTGAGTGCCCGTGGGTCTTTAACGCGTGCTCTGATTTTTCTCCAGTGCTCTGCTCAGACAAATACATACTTTGTACTTTTTTTTTTTTTTTTTTTTTAAAGATTTTGTTTGTTTGTTTGAGAGCGAGAAAGCATGAGCTGGGTGGGAAGGGCAGAGGGAGAAGCAGACTCTCTGCTGAGCAAGGAGCCTGATGCAGGGCTCGATCCCGGAACCCCAGGATCATGACCTGAGCTGAAAGCAAACGCTTAACCAACTAAGCCATCCAGATGCCCCTATACTTTGGACTTTAAAAAAAATTTTTTTAAAAAGATTTTATTTATTTATTTGACAGACAGAGATCACAAGTAGTCAGAGAGGCAGGCAGAGAGAGAGAGAGAGAGGAGGAAGCAGTCTCCCCGCTGAGCAGAGAGCCCAATGCAGGGCTCTATCTCAGGACCCTGGGATCATGACCTGAGCCGAAGGCAGAGGCCCTAACTCACCGAGCCACCCAGGAGCACCAACTTGGGACTTTTTAATGGGCAGGTCAAACATGTGCGGAAGTAGACAGAATATTAGAATGAGCCCGGATGTCCCTGTCACTCTGTCACCTCTTATCTGAGGACCCGTGTGGTTCAATTTGCGCCCCTGTCTACTTCCTTCCTCCCATTTTATTTTGGGGGTAATGTCTAGACACGAATAGGTACTTTTTGAATGTTGAAGAAATTGACTTTCCCATAGTTCCTGGAGCCAGGCCCTTTTTCTTATTACATTCGCTTTTTCATATTCTTCTATAGTCACCTACTGCTTGTCACCATGTCACACAACCCATGATCCACGGCAGGGACACTGATGAATTGAGGCTGGGGACAGAGCTTTTGAGCGTCCACAGGTCGGCCTGGCTCTCCTACATCCCTTAGTTTCTTTTTTTTTTTTTAAAGATTTTAATTATTTATTTGACAGAGATCACAAGTAGACAGAGAGGCAGGCAGAGAGAGAGGAGAAAGCAGGCTCCCCGCTGAGCAGAGAGCCTGATGTGGGGCTCGATCCCAGGACCCTGGGATCACGACCTGAGCCGAAGGCAGAGGCTTTAACCCACTGAGCCACCCAGGCGCCCCCATCCCTGAGTTTCTTGGCATGTTGGGATATAGATAGTAAGCACCCAGCAATTGGCGTCATAATATTTCCTGGATGGATTCAGCTGGGGTTGGCTTATCGGCACCAAGTGTGCTCCTTAAACCCATGTTCATCGTATCCCCATGGCCGGATCCACACATGCTAATTAGCTAACCATCCAAGTTAATTAAATCCTCCATAACCAGAAAGACAAAGGCTTCTCTCTGTGGTCAGTCCCTCATCCAGTATTTCCCAGATGTGCCCTTATTTAAAAATTGTGTGTCCTTGGACAACTGCCTCAACCTCTGGGCCTCTATTAAGAAATGGATCCGAAGGCAAGGATTCCTGCGCAAGTGTTTTATTTGGGAAGTGCTAGAAGAGTGGGAGAGTTAAAGGGAGGGAGGTGGAAAGAAAGGCAGCATTCAGCCCACCTCCAGAGGGGACCAAGGAGTCGAAAGTAAAGGCTACTTCCTGGAGGTGGGTGGGGCCAGCACCCTGCACTTCTGGCTCTGCTTACACAGCCAGAGAGATTTCTGCGATGCTCTAAAAAAGCCCCACAAAGATGCAGATACTGGCAGCTGGAAGTGTGTGGAGGACACTCGAAGGGCTGAGCCGGGGATAGGCTCCAGCCCCATAGCCTGACCTGCAAACATGCAAATATGCAAACATACGTACTCCAGGGTTAGTTTTATCTCTATTTTGCAAAGAAGAAAGGGGAGGCTCAGAGAGGTTTGGTAACTCATGAAGAGTCACACAGCTGGGGAACAGTGGAGTCAGGGTTCAAGATCAGGCTCTGGCTGAAAGCTGTAACCTTAACCATTGCACTACACAGCCTCGTCACACATCACCCAGATGCTCACTCACTGTCCCTCTCCTTCCTTTCTCTTCCCCTCTCTCCCTTCTTTTCCCATCTCCTCCTTCTCTCCCTCATTCCCTCTCTCTTCTTAGGATAGTTATCCTGGGACATGTAATGCCCAATAAATATTTTTTTTTGAATTGAATAGCATCCCAGTTTGGCACTAAATTTTGATGGACTCAACTTTCAGAGAAATTTGAGGCCGTGCAAGCTTTGTGGAGGTAGGGGATTGTGGCCAGGAAATTTAATCTCAGCCGGAAATCCTCAGAGGGGCCTGGAGCAGAGGAGTGTGAAGAATGATGAACATGACAGGTGGGAATCCTTTGGTCTCTGATGTCTTCTTTTCCTTTTCCTTGCCAGTTTCCCCCTCTGCTAAAGCATCCTCCCGCGCCCCCGCCCCCGCCCCCGCCCCAGCTCAGCACTGATGTGTAAACAAATGACTGCAGTGTAAATGTAGTCACTCTTAATGGGACATTTGTGTGTCTGGGGCATGGCACGTGGCTGGGTCACATTGAGCAGTCAAACATTCAGGAGCTTGGTTAAGAAAGGGGGCTGGGTGCTGTTACATTAGGGCATGTTTCTGTTTTCTGTGTGTTTAGCATGGTCATACTATAAATCAACTAATCAGACATGATAAATGTCCAGTTGCAGCCATGGGCTAACATTTGCATCAGAGAAAGCAAATTTTGAAAAGGTCACCATTTAATTTTTGCCTCTTGCAGCCAGCCTGCATCTTGGCTTTATTAAATTCAAAGCTCCACAGAGAAATCTCTGCTTTTTTGCTTACTTTATTCTGGTGAGTGTATCCCAGGATTCTAGCCATTGCTTGGAATAGTAGGCTATAAATGACTTGGATCAGAGAGGGATATTAAATGTGGTTGAATGTGAAGTTTAGACTCTTAATCTCAGGCAAGTGCTAGAAATTTTGGAGATCTGTGATTGTGTTGTTACAAGAAAGATAAGTGGATTCTTGTATGGCCTGAGGTGTGGTAGAAGTACAGCTGCCTTCATTCACTCAACACAGAGAAAAGCCTTGGTCATATCATTTGAATGCCTGGATCCAGCTGTACCTGAAGCTCCTGGTCATTTTATTTACCCCAAACAATAGTGTCTCATCTTAAGGAAACCTCCCAGGTTGGGTTTTGTTCAGATATAACATAAAGGCTTCTAACTAATATGTCAAATAGGGAGGTAAAATGAAGCTTATAAGGTCCAGAGTTGAACTGATAGTTACTAGATCCAACCACCAGGCATTATTCGTTTTAATGTTACCTTTGATTTCTTTGACCCCACAATGAAGGTTCATATTGTCCAACATCAGTATGTGTATTTCTGCCTTGTTTGAAGTTAGTACACTTGGTTTCATTAAACACCTGTTGATGTCTTTGCTTTTGTCAAATGATAATACTCTTATCTCTGTGGCCTTTTCTAGATCCTCTGAGTATAGATCATCCAGGCACTTTATGGATTTACACAGTTTATTGCCAGGAATCCTTGCTGTTCTCTGAAAGGTGTGCTTTAAACACTTGAGCAAAGCACTCAGTCTGTGTTTTAAGATTGTTATCCCAGGGATGCCTGGGTGGCTCAGTTGGTTGAGTGGCTGCCTTTGGCTCAGGTCATGATCCCAGCGTCCTGGGATTGAGTCCCGCATCAGGCTCCTTGCTCAGCGGGGAGCCTGCTTCTCCCTCTGCCTCTGCTGCCACTCTGCCTACCTGCGCGCTCTCTCTCTCTCTCTTTCTCTGACAAATAAACAAATAAATGAAATCTTAAAAAAATATTGTTATCACAAGCCCCCCAAATTCTGTAAGTGGTTCTTAAGCTAAATTGTAATCTTGCTTGTGAGGAGATAGGTCTAGGGTGTTTCAAAGCAGAGAGAGCTCTCCTCAGCAAATCTCATCTTTCCCCTCCAGTTGGAACTTGAACCACCATTGTTGGGGGGTAAGTCACATCTGGTTTGGATTTCATAGTATGACTCTTAAGTATCTTCATAGAATTGTTTGAAGATTGCAATTGCTTCTAGTAGATCTGATTCATGGCTACAACAGCTGCTGTCTGAATCAGCTGGAGTTTTGAATGGAGGGGGATGGGGCAGAGAGCCAGTAGACAGTCTCTGGAGGCAGTTTTATAAGAGAGAGATGAATTACAAGGGCCTCCACCCCAGGTTCAAATCCCATCTCTGCCCTTCACTCTGGGACCCTGAGCAATGTTCATACTATCTCTGATTTTCAGTTTCCCCTTTATAAAATGAGGCTAATAACAGTGCCTGCCTCTTGGGTTGCTGTGGGGATTGCATCTGATAACAAATGTATAGCCCTCGACTCAGTGGCAGAGTTGTGGTACTATGTGCTGTGGGTATGTAGTAAATGTGGGTATGTAGCTATTTGTATCAGCAAGGATGCTTTTATTGTGACAAAATCCCATCCAACTGGCATAAGCAATACGGAAAATTTATTATCTCAAGTCACAGTGATTTCAGGATGAATTCAGTGCCTTGATAACATCACCAAGGACCAATGTTCTTCTCCTATTTCTCCTCTGTCACCTTAATGTCCGCATCCCTGCTGGTCCCAAGATAGCTCTCCCAGTTCTGGATGTCATTGTCAGGTATAATTTAATGTCCAATCTTGAAAGAAATTCCATTTCTTTTTGTGTATCTCTTTTTTTTTTTAAAAAAAAGATTTTATTTATTTATTTGAAAGAGAGAGATCACATGTAGGCAGACAGGCAGGCAGAGAGAGAGGGAGAGGAGGAAGCAGACTCTCTGCTGAACAGGGAGCCTGATGCGGGACTCGATCCCAGGACCCTGAGATCATGGGGCAAAAATACCTTTTTCTGAAGACCTTAGCCAACTTAGTCAGAATTCACTGGCTAAAACCTCCTCACATGCCTAAGCCAGTCAAGGGAATGGAACCAGAATGATGACCATGGGAGAGGGTCACCCTTGCCCAAGAATCTTGTGGCAGATTGCATTATATAGGTGTCACAATAATATCTTCCATCTCATACATTTTCTTATAATGTGATCTTGTTTCTCTTTCCATTAAGTTGTGGTGGCCAAGTCCTCTCCCCTTGAATCTGAGCAAGCTTCAGACTATGGTGGCATGAAACCATGTGACTTTTGAAGCTAGGTTTTGAAAACTCAATAGAGATATCATCTTGTTTTTTTTTGGATGCTTGCTCTTGGAACCCAGCTGCCATGCTTTGAGGAGCCCAGACAGCTTATGGCAACTCCCATGTGGAGGAACCAAGTCTCCCAGCCCACAGTCATGGCTGAGCTCTGTCCAACAGCCAATATCATCTTGCCAGCCTTGTGAGTGAGCCATCTTGAAAGTGGATCCCCCAGCTCTGGTCAAGCTCCCCACATTGTACAGAGTAGGGATGAGCTATCCTCACTGAGATCTGTTCAAGCCAGACTTCTGAGCAAAATAAATGGTTGTTGTCATTTTACTAATTTTATTTTACATGATTTTATTGGCTGTTGTCATTTTAAACCACTAAGTTTTGGAGTGGTTTATTACGCAGGAAAAGATAACCATGATAGAGCCCCGGACAAAACTGATGGAAAGGAGGAAGGGAGAAAAGAATGTTGGGAAGGCAATCGCTTGCATTTGCTACATAGTTAAAGAAGATGATGACTGTAACAGTAGACTGGAATTTAGTAAGTTACACTTCTAGCCCTGGTGGATAAGTTCTCTTCTGCATGTCCAAGAGTCCACCACTCCCAGCAGAAGGAGGTAGCTCTGGTCTCACTTTTATGAAAGTATTCAAATTCAGACTTCTAATGGTCTAAGTTAGGTTAACATGCACTCGTGTATGGCCAGAAATCACTAATTTATTAAGTGTCAACATTTAAGCTATACTACAATTTCTGTTCCTCTCTTTTGGCCTTTCTTCATTATTTATCAGTGTACCAAGAGCAGCAAAACATAAAAATGGTTTGGATTTCTCTCAGTTGCCATGAGTTTTTGCTGATGGATATGCTTTCCTTTTGGTCCACTCTTGCTTGTATAGACATGGAATTTCTGGACCATCCTGGATCTTTGTTCAATTGCCAGCTAACTCATTTCATTAATTCACTCTCTCATTCATTCATTCATGCATGTTTGAGGCGTGCCTTGACTAACCTGATTTCTTAGTCATCCTTTGTCTTCACTTGTTCTGAGCAAGTCCGTTGCTAGCGCAGCTCTGAAACTAACCAGAACACCAGCCTCTAGAGAATGATTCTCAGAGAACTGTCTGCAGACCAGGAGCATTAGACATGGCGCAGACTCTAAACTCCACCCAGATTGTCTGAATTTCCAGATCTGTCCTCAGTGGTAAGTCTTGGGAATCTGCATTTTAACAAGCATCCCTGCGATTCACATGCCCAAGAAAGTTGAAGAACAGCTGACCAATTTCCCAACATGGACTTCAAGGTGCTTTGTCAAAAAGGATTCTGAGGTCGAGTCTTGGAAACACTGCATTATTTCAGATCCATCTTGTGGCTTCACAATGTCAACTTGCCTGTTAAAGGGTCTGACAAGTCCTGCTAGTAAGAAGCACATTGGTCTTTGTCAACACAGTGTTTCCCAAACACATTTGTGCATGTGACATTTTTTAAAAAAATGGCATATCTATTAACATTCTGGAAATTAAAGCATGGTACATGCTTTGCCCTGTCCCAGCAAGGGCAATCCTGGGGGACTAATGTACATTCACCAGGGAATATGTGTTCTGTTCAAGGAAGATTTCCAGGGAAATAATTTTATCTTAAAAGTTTGTTGTAACGACAGTGTGAATAGAGAGTCACAGGTGCTGTGACTGGGCAGATGCAGGTCCAAATCCTGGGCTGCCCCTTCTTAGCGATGAATTCTCAAATAATGTACTTGGGCTCCTTGAGCCTCAGTTACCTTGCCTGTAAAATGGGAAGAAAAATATCTGGTCGAGTTGTTGTGGGTATTAAATGTGAACCCTTCCCCTCAGGGGCACACGGTGGGCTTCCAACAAATGGTATATTCCTTCCCTGTGTAGGAATAAACTTTAAGTGTCTGGCAAATTCATGTATTTGGAACAATTAATGATTAGAGGCACTAAATGAGGCATAATCCACTGCCACGGGGTGCAGACAGTTTGAAAGGAGGTGGAAAGGAGAAAATTTAGCCAGTTGCCGAAGGGCAGACAGTTTTAAAAAACGGATAAAACCTACATGAAATTGACCATTTCAGCCACCTTTCAGTGTTCAGTTCAGGAGTGTCAAGTGTGTTCCCAGCAGGACTGAAGCTCTGCACCCATTAAACAACAACTGCATACCCACTCTCGCGGGCAGTTACCTGTCCTATCCCGTCGAGGTTCCCACGTTGTGATGTCATCATTCACACGGGGCTTCCGCTCTGGACAAGGCGCTCATTGAGGACAGAGTTATGCTCTGTCTTGGCACTACACGTCCCCAGCACCCAGCATGACATGGGGCATGCAGTAGGTGCTCAGCAAATGCCCGAAGAAGGGATGAATGAAAGCATGAGCAGGAGAGGGAGGGGCTGGGAGCTCAGACAGTTCTCTCACAAGCCTAGCTGAAATGTCTAGCCGAGAAGAATAAAAAAAGAAGACTCTCACCAAAGTGATTGGAAGGGCATGAAGCTGGGGATGGCCAAGACTCAGGGTAATATCAGGGGCTGGATTTTACATGCTTTGTGCCTGGACAGAATGTCTTGTGGGGAATGAGGAAGGGGGGTCTGAGGGAGGTATGAATTCCTGTGCCACCTCCCAGCCCCCAACCCAAGTCGTGAGATATTTCAGCAGGTTCCGTGAGAGCCAGCACATCCGGGGACCTCAACAGGGCTTCAAAACAGAATTTATTTTTTATCTGATGCTTTGGAGTTGGAAGGATCCAAAACACGATTGCTTAATTATTTCCCCTCAAAATCCGAGAATACAAGACTTAAGCACATGGGGCTGCTGAACGTAGCGATGGAGGGTCTCCAACTCTGGAGCCAGACAGAAGTGGAGTGAAATCAGGAAGTTTACTAGCTGTGTGCCTTTGTCAGTCACCTTCCTGAGCCTTTGTTTCCTCATCTTTAAAATGGATGTAATTTTCCTGCCTTAGAGAGTATGTATGAATGAGGTCACTAAGATAATCATTCTCACAACATCTTGTATTGTCCTTGCTGGGTGCCAGACAACTGCTTGATTTAATTGCCACTACACTCCTATGAGTAAATATTATTCTCCTCTCATTTGACTGATGAAGAAACTCAAGCACACACAGAGAGGTTAAGTAACTGGCTCAAAGTCACACAGCAAGGTGTGGAGGAGGACTAGAACCCAGGAGGTCTGGTTCCAAAGCTTGTGCTCTATTCCTAATGTCTCAGTGATACAGAGAAGGAGAGGAGCCAACTTCTTCTTCTTTTTTTTTTTTTTTAATTTAAGAAAAATATTGAATGCAGATGGGAAATTTCATGAGGGCAAGAACCATGTCTATTTTATTCTCTGAGGTAGATCTAGTATCTAAGACAGAGGTCAACAGACTATGACCTGTGGTCCAGCCACCTGGTTTTATGGTTAAAGTTTTATTAGAACACAGGCACGCTCATTCAAGTATGTCCACAGCTCCTTTCTCTCTTTACAGTGGCAGAGTTGAGCAGTGGTGACAGGGACGGTATATCCTGCAAAGCCTAAAATATTTACTATCTGGTCCCTTCCTTAAGTTTGCTGTCCCCTGCTCTAGGATGCCCCCTAAGTGACTACACACATAGCTGACTCTCAAGAAATATTTGTGCATTGCGGGTATTAAAATAAAAAAAAATGCAGATCCCAGAAGCCTGTTTTCTCCTTTCTAGAGGGCTTGTTAATCCTATCATGAATCCTCATCAGCAGATTTTTTCCTGAGCTCTTCTCCGCCGGTCACATCATTAGCCCCTCTGTGACCTCACGCCTCTAGAGAACCCCCAGAGCGTGGCATGACCAGCTCTGTTATTCTGGGAAAGAAATGGTGGCTCAGGCTGATAGGGGACTTTCTCAAGGTCCTGCAGCTGGTTATCAGTGGCAAGAGCTGAGATCTGAAACCTGGACTGGCCTCTGACCTTGACACTGGGAGTGTAAGCAGATGTGTCCTCTTCTGGGGGCCTGATGGTCTCAAAGGACCCAAGACAAAGTAAATTTGAGCTGTGTCCCTCACCCTGCCAAGGCTGCTTGTTAACATCTGAGATGGATTTCTGTTTGCTGTTTCTACTATCATGTGCCACTGATACATGACCTAGTTATGACGTCGTAAGCATACAGCCTTGTGTGATCGAGGAGCTTCAGTTTGACATTTTGTCAACGTGACCATCCAGCTGCCCCGTTTTACTTCATTACCATATTAGTTTACAAATGCTGCTGTCACAAGACAGAGTAGCTTAAAACAACGCATATTTATTCCTCTTCGCAGTTCCGGAGATCGGCAATTTGAAATGAGTCTTTCTGAAGGCTGAAATCAAGGGCTAGGGTGCAGGTGTAAGGAGAGCCAGTTCCTTCTGCAGTCTCCGTGGGAGAATCTGTCACTCCCCTCTTCCAGGCACTGGAGACTGCTCGGGACGCCTCCCTCCATCTCTAAAACTGGCATTGTAGCATCTTCTCTCTCTCTCTCTTTCTGACCTTCTGCTTCCCTCTTATGAGGGCCTTTGTAATAACATTGGGTTCACCTAGAAAATCCAGGTAGATTTTCTTTCCATCCCAAGATCCCGACCTTAATCACATCTGCAAAGTCCTTTTGCCATATAAGGTAGCATCTCCCTGGGTTTCACGGATTAGGGCGTAGACAGATTTGGGGGTAGGGGAGACACTGTTCACCCTTCCACGATCACCCAGAGTCCTTTGAAAGCCTGTTGGATGAATCAGGTTTCCATCTGAGAATCAGTACCTGTTCAGATGTGAGATGAGAATGATGGGGGTGAGTGTCTGTAAAGGATGATGAGATGGGGGTCTGACAGCTGTGAAGTGGGAGGGGCAGGAAGAGGGCTGGGTGAGCCCAGTGCAGCGAAGAGGTCTTGGCCAGGCTTGATGGAGAGCCTTGGAGTGTGGATTGCCCTTCACGGAACCCCGTGTCTCTCATGAGTGGCCGACTGTGCCATCCATGTCATGCTCAGTCACTGGGTGGGAGCAGCCCAGGGAAAGCAGGTCTTTGGGGTCTCCAAAGAGGCAGATAGAGGATGGCAGCCAATCACAGAACTCGCAGCCGCCTGCAGATCTGAGCCATGCCCTCTCTGATGCCCCGGCCATCATACCAGCGCCAGTGGCATCCAACAGGTTTGGGGAGCTTCCCTCTTCTCCACCTTAAAACCAGGTCTGACAATCTCAATTGTCCTGGTCCTGCAGGAGAAACAACACTCCCTGGGGAGTTGGAGTCAAAGGAACTGGCTGCCTACTGATGGCAAGTGACTTTGGGATAGTGGTATCCTCATGGAGCCTCCATTTTTCTCATCTCTTAATATTCATTCCACTTCTGATCTTTATATTGTTGGCTGGTTGCCTGCCAGATGCCCATTGAGGGGCCTGGGACTCAGCAGTGAATGGCAAAGACATGGTCTCAGTCCCCCCGTTGCTGATGGCCGGTGACAGTTCCCAGCTGGCAGGGAGGTCCTGACTGTACTTGTGGATATCACTTTGTAAATGGGCACTTTGCTAACGTCCCATAATTTGGGGAGCTGTTAATTCTCTTAGACCACAGTGTGCTCTGAATGTGGATTTAGTCAGACATGAGTTTTGTTTCTTCCTGAGCCCAGAATATGCCAAAAATCAAGGAGCTTGGATGTATTACATTTTGCATAAATGAATCTTTTTTTTTTTTTCTGGCTCCAAGACCCAAATTTTATGCTTAATGAATGGAAGTTATGTTTCCCTTGGTCTGTCTTTCCTGATGCTATCTCTTTAAAATCTGTTCCATTTCATCAGTATTCTGAGTGTTATAACTCCACCTCAAGAATGTAGGTTCTGAGGCCAGACTCTCCATATCTGAGCCTCTGCTCTGCAACTAACTGGCCCTATCTTGATATTGAGCAAGTAGCTTAGAATTCGAGTCTCAGTTTTGTAATCTGTAAAATGGGGTTAATAAAGGTGCCTACCTCATAGGATTGCTACTTCTGTTCATTTTTTTTTTAATTTTTTATTTTTTATAAACATATATTTTTATTGCACATCTAGTACGTGATAGGTGTGCTATTCTCAGTGCTGGAGATAGCAGTGAATAAAACCAGACAGGTATTCTTTTTTTTTTTTTTTAAAGATTTTATTTATTTATTTGACAGAGAGAGATGACAAGCAGGCAGAGAGGCAGGCAGAGAGAGAGGAGGAAGCAGGCTCCCTGCTGAGCAGAGAGCCCGATTTGGGGCTCGATCCCAGGACCCTGGGATCATGACCTGAGCCGAAGACAGTGGCTTAACCCACTGAGCCACCCAGGCGTCCCCAGACAGATATTCTAATGGGTGGGGGATGACTGACAGGCAGTAAACAGGTAAGCTATACAATATGGCAGATGAGATAAGTGCCATGCAGAAGAATAAACCAGAGTAACGGGGCTAGAAAGAAGTGTCTATTGTGCTAGGGCAGGTGGTAGGTGACATTTGAGCGAAGACCTGAAGAAAGTGACCCATGTGGATGAACATCTCGGGGAAGAGCATTCCAGACAGAAGGAACTATAAGTGCAAAGGCCCTGTGGCAGAAAGAGTTTGAAGAATAGCAAGGAGGGTTGTGAAGGTGGAACAGAGTGAGCGAGCAAAGGTTTAAGCAGGTTAATCAAAGTTCAGTGCTTACAGGAGTGCCTAGCACAGTAGAAAATGCTTCATAAATGTGACTTGTCACTGTGATTATTATGACTCTCCGTCTTAAGAATATAAGACTCATTTTTTGGGGGGAAAGTGAGGGATTACATTTCCACAATATTATATAACATATTAAAAAAGGAAATTCTTTTTTTTTAATGTTGAAAGGAATATGTCTATGATCACTGTAGGCAATTTGGAAAATCCAGATGGAGACAGATGGAGACATCCACCATTAAATGTCTAGTGTATTTCCCGCTGGTATTTTTATGTGCTTAGTTTTTAATCCATTACAACTGCAATCACTACCGTGTGTGTGTGTAATTCTCTTTGCTATTTTTTTAATTTCACTCGATGACATAAATATTTATCATAATATAAATGTATCATAAACACGATTTGTTATGCCTGAATAATGCTCTGCTGAGTACAACACACTAACCTATTCCTTAGTTAATGGACATTTAGTTTGGTTTTCATTTTTCTCTATATGCGTAATATGCACAATATTTTTTCCCCTCCTTATACTTAGAATTGTTTTCTTAGTTGGCATTTTCAAATATGAAGTTCAAAATTCAAGGTGGTTGGTTGTTCACTCACAGAAGTTTAAAAATCAGCGATTTTTTGGGGGGTGGCTCTTTGCGGAGGTATATACCAGATCTCTTGTTGGCCTTCAGAGAGTGCTACGTTCCATTTTATTCCCTTTTAGAGTTGGAAAGCTCATGTCCATTCATCTCTGAGAGTAATGAGTTTTGCTACTTGGTGTTCCTGGCACTTTCCATTTTAAATTATTAAAAAAATGGTCTCCATCCACTACCTTCGTAAGACTTTCTGACTCGTGGTGATACTGGCTCTCAGCTGAAGCAGGCTGTAGGAGTGACGGGGTGAAAAAAATGGATCTACTAACCAGTTCTGTGACTTTAGGTGGCCACACCGTCTCAGTGGGCCTCAGTTTCCCCATGTGTAAAAAGGCAGCATTCACTGACACAGGCTCTTACAGCAACTGGGCACCCGCTCTCTGAGTGGTTTATAAGCTCCATGAGGTCAGATACCTAGTTTAGATTCCAGGAATGGAAGTTCAGGAAGGTTTAGAATTTTCTACAAATCTTTTTTGTTGAACTCAGATTTTCTTTCTTTCTTTTTTTTTTTTAAGATTTTATTTATTTATTTGACAGACAGAGATCACAAGTAGGCAGAGAGGCAGGCAGAGAGAGAGAGAGGAGGAAGCAGGCTCCCCGCTGAACAGAGAGCCCGACGTGGGGCTTGATCCCAGAACCCTGGGACCATGACCTAAGCCGAAGGCAGAGGCTTTAACCTACTGAGCCACCCAGGTGCCCCGAACTCAGATTCTTCTTCTCAGAGTGGGTAAGAGGAAGTCAAGAAGAAATATTTGCACAGTGAGGGATGATTTGGGGGTCCAAAAGTGGAGTCTCTCTCTCTCTCTCTGTAATAAATATTAAAATCACTCAGTAAATATGTTGAATGACTTAATGAATCTATGTTCACCTTTCCTTTTTAAAAATACACATGGGTTCATAGTATAAATACCAGTTGACTTTTTAATTTTTCATTTATTTTATTTTTTTTAAAAGATTTTTATTTATTTATTTGATAGACAGAGAGGCAGGCAGAGAGAGAGGGGGAAGCAGGCTCCCTGCTGAGCAGAGAGCCTGGTGTGGGGCTCAATCCCAGGACCCTGAGATCATGACCTGAGCTGAAGGCAGAGGCTTAAACCACTGAGCCACCCAGGCGCCCCTCATTTATTTTTTAAAAGTATGTATTTCTGCAGTTTTTTTAAAAAAAAAGATTTTATTTATTTATTTGGCAGACAGAGATCACAAGAAGGCAGAGAGGCAGGCAGAGAGAGAGGGGGAAGCAGGCTCCCCATTGAGCAGAGAGCCCGATGTGTGGCTCCATCCCAGAACCCTGGGATCATGACCCGAGCCAAAGGCAGAGGCTTTAACCCACTGAGCCACACAGGTGCCCCCCCACTTGACTTTTTTAAAAACTTAATTCTATCTCCATATTTTTGCATGTTAGCACTATAGACCCACCAGAGACACTGGGTGCAATAGACTACATGAACCTTCATTTTTTATTTTAATAAAATATTCATAACATAAAATTTACCATTTTAAACATTTTTAAAAAAGATTTTATTTATTTATTTGTCAGAGAGAGAGAGAGAGAGAGAGAGAGCGAGCAGAAGCACGGAGAACTGCAGGCAGAACAGGCAGAGCAGGCAGAGGGAGAAGCAGGCTCCCCGCTGAGCAAGGAGCTTGATGTGGTACTTGATCCCAGGGCCCTGGGATCATGACCTGAGCCAAAAGGCAGACACTTAACTGACTGAGCCACCCAGGCATCCCCATTTTAAACATTTTTAAGTGTACAGTTGAGTGGTGTTGAATGTCTTCACAGCGTTTTGCAACCATCACTGCTCTTCGCTTCCAGGACTTTCCCTTCACTGCAGACAGAAACCCTGTCCCCGGTAAATCCTAAGTTCTCATTCTCCTCTTCCCTGAGCTTCTGGGAATCAGTATTCCACTTTCTGCCTCTATGAACTTGACTGTTCTAGGTACTTCATATAATGGAATCGTACAATCTTTGTCCTTTTGTGTTTGGTTTATTTTACTTAGCATAATGTTTTTTGAGGTTCGTCCATGTCGTAGCATATCAGAATTTTATTCCTCTTTAAAGGTTGAAATAATATCCTCTTGTATGGGTTGACCACATTTCATTGATACATCCATCCATGGACACTTGGGTTGTTTCTACCATTTAGCTATTGTGAATAATGCTGCCATTAACAAGGGTGTGCAAATATCTCTTTGAGTTCCTGGTTTCAGTTCTTTTGGGTACATACTGGGAAGTGGAACTACTGGATCATATGGTAATTCTTTTTGAGGAACAACAAAACTGGAACCTTTATTAAAAAAAAAAAAAAAGTCATTCCCTGTGTTTGTGGCCGTAAGTACAAGGTCAGAGTGGATGGGTGGGTAGGTGGGCTGGTGAGGGACCCAAGAGAGAACATGAAACTCTGGCCTTGGAGAACCTCCACCACCCAGTGTGATTTCCATGCGTATTTGTTCTTCTCCTCCTTTTTGTCTTCTGCCTCATTCAAAGACTCATTCATTCATTCATTCATTTTTCAACGTACAAAATATTGATTACCTTTGACATATTTCAGGCATGATTTTAGGTTCTGGGTTATTTGGGGAAAAATAAGCAGCCAATACCTCAGCCCTTAAGGAGCTAATACTATGGTAATTATAAACAGTAAAACAACAACAACAAAAAAGAATAAATAATCCAGAAGTTTTAGAAGGCGAAGATTGTTATGGGAAATTGGAATGTGGCACAGGCAGCTCTTGGACAAGGGCGTTGCAGTCTTAAATCGGCAGGTCACATGCCTATAAGGTAGTTTTTGAGCAAAGACCTGAAGGAGGAGGGGGAGTTGGTTGTGTGGATAAAGGGACTAGCATTTCCAGCAGAGGGAACAGCCACTACAGAGGCCCTGACTAAGAAGCCTCCCTAGTGTCTCTGCAAACAGCATGGCTGGGGCAAAGGGACCAGGAGGAAGAGGACGAGCAGGTGAAGCTGGTGAGATCATGGGGGCAGACTTCATAGGGCCTTGTCGGCCACTGTAACGTCATTGACTTCCTATCTGAGCTGAAGTGGGGCATCTCTGGAAAATTTTGACTGGAGAAATAATGGGATCTGATTTTCTCTTTCTTTCTTTCTTTCTTTCAGTTGAAAGAAAGAAAAGTGGTATTATACCACCTGCTGTGTTGAGAGTAGACTGCAAGGCTTACCTTCGAACAGTCAGGGAGATCAGTTAGGAGGCAGTTACAAGGATCCAGGTGCAGAAGACGAGAGTGTGTTCCTGGATGTTAGCCATGGGGGTGAGGAGAAGCCTTTGGATCCTGGGTATGTGCTGCCGGCTGAGCCAATGGAATTTGCTGATGGATTGTGTGACTTGTTTGTCAGTAAAATGCTTTAAAGAAAAACAAATGTTTTGCTGCATGGGTAGAAGTGGCTCTTAAGTATTTGGTATACTGGGCCAAGATCAGTCTGTTATTAGATAATGTTGCTGTTGGGCTGGTGCCCAGATGATCAGATTAATTGACCCTCACCTGTGGGTGCCTCATGGTCTCTCTACTCAGATTTGGAGGAGGAGGAAGAAGATGCTGATAATGAGAACAGCTAATCTTGATTGAGAACTTATTTGATGCCCAGCACTGTTCCTAGCACTCCACTCTTACACAGCAGATAAATATTCACTGTTACATATTTTTAAAAAGTTTTTGAAATAATCACACATTTACAGGTAAATTGGGGGTACAGTAGCAATTTTTTTTTTCCTCACAAAATCATTTGGCCATAAGTTACTCCACTTAGCCTTTGGGTGTCTCAGTTTTCTCTAGGATGACATGGTTAAGAATGAAAGGTTGTAAGTCAGACGACTTAAGTTCAAATCTTGGATCTTCCGTTGACTTGTTGGATAGCCTTGGGGAAGGCAGAGTAGTTCTCTAAGCCTTACTTCCTGCATCTGAAAAAGGGAATAATTACAGCACCTGCTTTCTCAGCTGGGTGTGTGGATTTCGCCAGCTGTGATATGTGCAGAGCACCTAGCAGAGGACCTGATCCATGGTAACTGGTTGGTAAATATGCTTCTGGGATTCTTGTTTAGGTCTCAGAGAATTTCCCTCTTTTGAAAGAAAAGCGGGAAATATTATTACAGTCACAGTTTGGCCTATGCCCTTGGGAGGGTTTTCACAGAAGTATAGTATTTTCTTCCCATTTTACAGATAAGGCTACTGAGTCCCAGAAAGAGTAAGAGGTTCTTGATAAGAAGCAGTTGTGGCTTTTAAAGTTTTCGTTTCCTGTTCAGTCTTCAGAATATTCCATTAAAAGTGGATGTGCCCCTATGACCTAGCAATCACACTACTGGGTATTTATCCAAAGGATACAAAAACAGTGACACGAAGGGACACCTGTACCCCAGTGTTTATAGCATCAATGTCCACAATAGCCAAACTATGGAAAGAGCCCAGATGTCTATGGATAGATGAATGGATAAAGGAGATGTGGCATATATATAGATATATACACACATACATATAAAAATTGTATGTATAATAATTATTTATTGCATATATATAAGTATATGCAATGGAATATTACTCAGCCATCAAAAAGAATGAAATTTTAACCATTTGCAATGACCTGGGTGGAACTAGAGGAAATTATGTTAAGCAAAATAAGTCAGTCTGAGACAGGCAAGTACCTTATGATTTCACTCATCTGTGGAATTTAAGAAACAAAACAGATGAACTTAGGGAAAGGAAGGAAAAATAAAATAAGATAAAAACAGAGAGGGGGCAAACCATAAGAGATTCTTTTTTTTTTTTTTTAAAGATTTTATTTACTTATTTGACAGAGAGAGAGATCACAAGTAGGCAGAGAGGCAGGCAGAGAGAGAGAGGAGGAAGCAGGCTCCCCGCTGAGCGGAGAGCCCGATGTGGGACTCGATCCCAGGATCCTGAGATCATGACCCGAGCCGAAGGCAGCGGCTTAACCCATTGAGCCACCCAGGCGCCCCACCATAAGAGATTCTTAACTACAGGGAACAAACTGAGGGTTGCTGGAGGTGAGGGGCATGTACGGATGGAATAGTTGGGTGATGGGCATTAAGGAGCGCATGTAATGGAATGAGCACTGGGTATTAGATGCAACAGATGAATCACTAAATTCTGCCTCTGGAACTAATGATACACTATATGTTAACTCAATTGAATCTAGAGAATAATTTTAAAAACCGGTTGTGTTACCTTCTGTGAGAAATTAAGGAAGAGTTGTTCTGGAAGCACTTCTGATTAAAACGAAAACACTTTGTTTCCACAGCAGCTTTGAACAAACCCCCTCCCCCACCAAAATAAGCCACCCACTGCATTCTGGGTTAGTAGCGATCTGCAGCTGCACTCAAATATCATGAGGTGTTTGAACATCAAAGCAGGGACAGTCCTCTCCTCTCTTCACAATGGGGACAAAATTGCATTCTTCTGATTGAGACATAATTGTATCAGGATCTCGGTAGGGAGGAGGGAGGGCAAAATGCGAAAGTCAGTCTGTACCTTTACAAAGTTATTTACTTTGTTTTCATTCAGCAGGGCAGCTTTGCTCTCTTTGAATTTCCATTTACTTCTTTTTCTCGTCTACCATATATTGAATGTACTGTGTCATAACTCTATATTAAGCTCTTTCTTTTTTATAGAGGAGCATTTTCCCGGCACGTCTCCCATTCAGCTCTTTCCAGATTAGCCATTTCACCAATTAAATCTAACTCCAAAGGAATGCAATGCTAGACAGAGTATGGGATCCTTTGCCTGCCTGCATGCATGTATCTGTCCATCCATCTTGTGAAGAAGATATTGCTCTTTCCAACATAATGATAAGAAACTGTCAGGTCAGAGAGGTTGTGATATGCCTAAAGTTATGCAATCAATAAGAAATACTGGATTTTGCTCTAAGTAAGAGGGGGCTCACTCCTCTCCCATGGTTTGTGGTGAGGATCAGCGAACATTTTCTCTAAAAGGACCAGAGAGTAATTATTTTAGATTTTGCAGGCCACACAGTTTCTTTCACAACTGATGAACTCTGCCATCATAGCATGAAAGCAACTATAGACAACATGCCAATGAATGAGTGTGACTGTAGTCCAATAAAACTTTGTTTTTAAAAACAAGATGCAGGCCAGATTTGACCCATGGGCCATAGTCTGTGCTCCATGGTCTTGAGGTCTTGGTTCCATGTGAATCATGGTAACCCATTCTTCCTGAACCTCCAGCTACACGATTGGGCACATGACCAAGCTGGGCGAATCAGAGACTTCTCTAGGATTGATAAGATGATGATGAAAGGAGAAGTATGCTTTTCACTGTTGCTAAGCTAGTAGAATGAGAGTGTGGGGTGGAGGTGGTCATCATGTCGAGTGAAGCCAAGCAGAGATAAAAATGGCCCAACAATTGGTAGAGGGGAGAGAGAGAGAAAGAGATATTATTGGTTAAGCTTCTGAATTCAACCAGGCCTGAGCTAAGTTGTATATATACTCCTAGATTCCCCAGTGATATGAACCTATAAACCCCTATTTATTTGCTTAAATATGTTTGAATTGGATTTCTGTCACTTCAAACCAAGAGTCCAGACTAATAACCCCAGTGTCTTGGCCTCATAGTTTCATAATACAGACTCAGTGTTCCCATGTGGTTAGAAACATGGCTTCCAATAGTAATAGAGTCACATCTTTCTAGCATCATAACCCAGAGAAAGGGGTTGTCTTCCTCAATAGTTTTAACAGAAAATTCCAATGTAGGTCTTTAGTTGCAAATCTTGGGTCACTTGTCCATACCTAGAATTAATTTTGTTCAGAAGGATGGAAGATTCTAGTTGACTGATTGGCTGGGGGTGGGGAAAGAAGTCTGTGGGACATGTTATGAGAAGCCCAAACCAGCAGTTTCCAAAGGGAATAATTCTTGGGTTGAGTCTTAAAGGGTGTTCATGGAAAAGTAAAAATATTTCAGACAGAGGGAACAGCAAGTGCAGAGACAGAAGTATAACAGAATGCTGGGAGTTCAGGTGGCCTGCAGATATAAAGATAAAGTACATATGGAGAAATTGTAAGGAAATGAAGTTGGAGATAAGAAAGGGCAGAAGTCGGATCAGGAAGGAAGAAGGAAAGACAATATGCGGGATATGGCTTCAATGCTATTCAATCCTATCTAATTCTTAAACCTCCTGTGTCTGAAGGCCATAAGATCCCACTGACTTACATGATTCAATACATCCAGGTTTGAATCCTGGCTGCTCCATTTATTCGAAGTGGACAAATCACTAGACATCCTGTGCCTCAGCTTCCTCATTTGTAAAATGGGGAAAAGAATGATCCCTCTCTCAGAGGTTAAATGTTGTAAAGATTAAATGAGTAAATACCGATAAAGGGATTGAAACAGTGCCTAGCATAAGGTTAGATATTCTACAAATTTTTGCTATTAGTAATGTTATTTCTATTTGCCTGCTTTTATTTTACTTATTTTTTTTCAAAGATTTTACTTATTTATTAGAGAGTGAGTGCAGGGGGGGAGGGGCAGAAAGAGAGGGAGAAGCACACTCCCTGCTGAGCAGGGATTGATCCCAGGACTCTGGGATCATGACCTGCTGAAGGCAGACACTTAACCGACTGAGCCACCCAGGTGCCCCATGCTATTTGCCTGCTTTAAAATGTTTTCTTGATTTTGGCTATTAGTAGTCTTCAAATTTCTTTTATCCTCTGAATTTATGGTCTATAAACAAAAGCTTAATTGCATAAGGAGATGGCACTTACTTATTGAAACCTGGTTGTGAATTCATTTGAAAAAGAAGCATCATCATCTTATAATGCAAATGACACCCTTAATCGTTTTTATAAATGCAGATTTTAAAAACATCAGATTCCCTGGAAGCTACCATGCTATTGCAAAGCCTTCTTGGGTTATATGTGACCATTTTATGGTCACAGTAACTGCAAAGGCACAAAGCCATGTTCTGGTCAGGTAAATTTAAGTGAATCTAGAGTCAAAAGCATCAGGTTCAAGACTTGCGGACCAGCCCCCTTGCTACTCACTTGGAACAAACACTGATATATCAGACAGCTCCTGAGTCTTACATTTACCTGAGCTGGGAGTCAGGTTCCGCAGATTCAGCCATGGCTACAGTCACAATGTAGGTCACTGACAGGAAATTATCTTGTGGCTGTTTCAGACAGAAACAGAACTTAATAGCTTATGTCTTTTTTTTCTTTTTTTTTTTTTTCTTTCTCTTCTGTGTGGTGCCAGGGGCAATTTAATGGTTCAGAGACAGTGGAGGGTATGTCTGAAAGCCTTGCCTCTTAGGGTTCTGGTTCATCCACTAGATTGGTGACCATATCTGAATTTTCTTCCCTGGATAATCTTGAACTCTTATTGCCATCAACTCTCCCTGCTTTTGCAACTGACTCATGTGCCCCCTTCCCCCGAGTTCTGACACCTATAGTTGGTATCGGCCTTACCCCAAACCTCTCATCTTTCACCGCTACAGTCCAGCCAGCCAGGCAGTTGAGGGTGTGAAAAAAAATCAGGCTGCTCTAGTTTCTCTCTCCGTAGTGTTGAGACTTGGGAGAATCAGAAGCAGAAGGGCTTCTTCCCCTCCACTCCCAAATGCAAGCTGCTGCTTTTTTCTTAAAAGGATTTTATTTATTTATTTGAGAGAGAGAGAGAAAGAGAGAGAGAGAGGAAGCACAAGCAGGGGGAGCAGAAGAGGGAGAGGGGGAAGCAGACTCTCTCTCTGCTGTGCATCAAGCCCAATGTGGGGCTTGATCTGAGGACCCCGGGATCATGACCTGAACCGAAGGCAGACGCTTAGTGGACTGAGCCACCCAGGCGCCCCTGCAAGCTTCTTTCTGATCAGAGTGAATTGATTGAGAAAGCACTAGCTAGAGTGGCCAAGAGATGAATGTCAGGGTGGAGGAGGGGATCACTCTTGCTTCACTCTCTCAGGAATCCTTACGGCTTTTATTCTCTTGGGTTCAGAACAAAATACCAACATGGGTTCATATGCAGACATTTGTCTTCTCAGTAACTTCATGAGCAATGAAAAAATGAGTAAGAAATTTTCTTCTACTCTCTATTCCAAATCCCTGACTTTATCCAACTTCACCTAAGACAGCAATGTATCATTACTAGCCAGGGTTGCTGGGTATGGTTGTGCAGGATGCTCACTACTCAAGGTGACAGGTGAATGAGGGTTCAAGTCCAGCTTACTCTGCTTACTGCCTGGATGGAGTCAGAAAAAGGGCTCCTTTTAATTTGTACAGAAGGCTATATGAACTAGCAGTGACCCTGAACATAATAGTTAAGAACAAAGCCGGCTTGTGGTTAAAAAAAAAAAAAAAAAAAAAAAAAAGTTGGTGAAAAACTCTTATAAATCTGTTGCCACCAGCTCACTGCGATGATTGATGCTTGAAAGTTTTCCCAGTGATTGTTTTTTAAAATAGAAAGACAATATCCATTTTTATAAATAAGTCCAAATCACAAAGAAATAAGAGTAAAAAGTGACACCCCACCCCCAATCCCCTTAAGCTCCACAAAGCCAATCACTACTAAAAGTTTGCTTTGAGGGATGCTGTGTTGCTAAGTGGGTTAAGCCTCTGCCTTCGGCTCAGGTCATGGTCTAGGGTCCAGGGATTGAGTCCCACATTGGGCTCTCAGCTCAGCAGGGAGCCTGTTTCCCACCCCTACCTCTGCCTGCCTCTCCGCCTACTTGTGATCTTTCTCTCTGTCAAATAAGTAAATAAAATCTTGAAAAAAGTTTGCTTGATCTACTTCCCAATTTTTAAAATGTCTCTATAAATATAAGCCTATTTTTTAGAGTATATACACATGTGTTCAATATTCATAATTTATATAAATGAGATAACACTAAACATATTTTTATAGTGCTTGTTTTCTTCACTGTATATCTTGTACGTTTTTCTATGTCAGCACATAAAGGCTTACCTCGTTCTTTTTCATGGTTGCATACTATTCCATTGTATCGTGACAGCGTGATTTATTTACTCAGTCTCCAATTGATGTTTCCCATGTCTTGTTATTATAAACAATGCTGTAATCCTCATCTTTGTGATATATATATATATATATATATATATATATATATATTTATTTCAGTTTATGCACAAATGTTTCTGTAGGATCTATTTCCAGAAACAAGAATGCTGGCTTAAATGGTGTATCCATTTAAAATATTCCTCCGAGATATTACCAAGAGTCTTTTCAAAACATGGTATCTGTTAACTCATTCATCTGCAGGTAGCCAAAAGCTTTTGGCTCTTTGCTTCTGAACTCTTGAATAGCACATAGGATAAGAGCTATGTGAATAATAGCTGTTCACAGTAGCTATTACTATGTAGTATACTAGCTCCAAATTTAGTGGCTTAAAGCAACAGCCTTTTATTTAGCTCATGATTTTGTGGGTTAGCAATTTAAGCTGGACTAAGCGGGCGATTCTTCCTGTGTGGGCTGGACTTGGCTGATATTGACTGGGTTCTCATCTGTCTGTCGTCAGCTAGAGGGGAAGTGAAGAGGATGGTCTTGGATGCCGCGAGTGATATCTGCTTTACCTAATGTCTAATCCTCTATTTCAGCCTTGTTCTCAGGCTGACAGGTTCCAAGACAGAATAGAAGAACACAAAGTCTTTTGAACCATAGGCTTAGAATTGGCACATCATCACTTCTGCTAATGTTAATGGCTAGAACAAAGCCAGCTTAGATTAAGGGGCTGGGAAAGCAGATTTCACCTCTTGAGGGACACTGGGAAGTCATTAACTGAGACCATGAATGCAATTTATCAACCATTAGGGGAGATGTACATTTTTGGCTGTTTAAAAAAAAAAAAAAAAGCTTGGCCTTGAAACATTGTTCCAATTTCTGAGCCACCAGCCAGGAGTCATTTATTTTTATGATTAATAGATTACAAAGGTGGTGGGTGGTTGTGTGTGACTTTGAGAAGTGGTCATAGAAGCAATTGTCAGGGGCCAATTCCTAGTTGGACTCTATATTAGTTAAGATGCGGCCTTGGCTGCTGTAATAAAAAGACCTAAAAATGATGTTTATTTCTTTATTTAGTAAATGTCTGGGAATACTCTCTAGGATTGATGTGGTTGTTTCCAAGTCAGTAGAGTTTTTGGCAGGCACCTTCTTCTTCTTCTTCTTTTTTGGTTAGTTTTGCCATCTTCAAACTCATGGTTAACATTACATTGCCTAAAATGGCTGCTTCAGTTCCTGCCATTACCTCTACATTCCAGTGGTAAGGAGGAAAGAAGAGGTAGAGGCATGCCTCTTCCCTTTAAATGTAGTACTTAGAAGTTGGACATACCACTTCTGCTCATACCTCATTTTCTCAGACTTAGTCTCATGGCCACAACTAGCTATAAGGGAAGGATAATCTTTAGTTTGGTTGGCTGTGTGCTCTGTTAAAATGCAAGGACACTCTTACTAAAGAAAGAAGGGAAGAATGGATATTGAGAGACAAGGCCTGTGTTCCATTTTGCATTTTCCCCAGGTAGACCAGAGCTTTATGAAGAAGTATCAGTTGATGAACTAAAGACCACATCTGTAGCATGGGAATTAGAGGCACTTCACAGTTTATAAATTAAAGAGTAGCAGAGAGTATCAAGGTCCAGTCTTTGAAGGCCAGACTGGGGCTTTGTGTTAGAGTTCTCCAGAAAAACAGAACCAATAAGAACTCATCTCTCTCCTGCTTTCTTATTCTCTCTCTCTCTCTCTCAAGAAATATGAAAGGGTGTCTTCAGCCCCTTGGAAAAACCATGGCTCCTCTTGAGAAAATTCTAGAGATAAGCTGGGTGGGGGGTGCAGTTATGTCCTTTAACAGGTAGCAAGTTCTGCTACCAAATAATAAAACTTTTGACACATGAGACCTGTCTTTTCCCCCATTTCAACTCTCTTGAGTTATATGAGCCCTCCGAGGCTACCCTCCTGTGAACATCTGGGGGTAGTGAGAATATAGATTTGTTATTTCTGACCCTGTCCAGGAATCCATCAAGATATCAGAATAAGTTTCATCCCACACTCCTGAGGACCAGCTATCCCAGTTTTTATGTAAAAAGCTCCTGCCATAAAGGTTCAGTAGCAGCAGCAGCAGCAGCAGCAGCAGCAGCAGCAGCAGCAGGATAATCCCTTATCTGATGGGCAGTAGAAAGTTATAAGCAGGGGTTTATTTGGAAAAAAATCAAGAGCCAATCAACAGTCTCACTCAGCAGCTTTCCTTCCTTGGTTTATTTTAAACATCACAAGAGAAAGTCAGGGCTGGCTTTTCAGTTTTGTCACAGCAACCGGAGACTAAAGAATTCTGAGCAGTAAGGTCCCACGGGGCAGCTTCCAAACCTGTAAAACAGAGGCAGTCTCTTCTCAGCTCCAAAGGGATGGCATTTGCAGAAACATCTTGGCTGAATCTCTTTCTTTCATCTCTGTCAAAGCTAAAACCACACTGGGCAGGTCTCATGTGTCAAAAGTTTTATTATTTGGTAGCAGAACTTGCTACCTGTTAAAGGACATAACTGCACCCCCCACCCAGCTTATCTCTAGAATTTTCTCAAGAGGAGCCATGGTTTTTCCAAGGGGCTGAAGACACCCTTTCATATTTCTTGAAGGTTCTCAAAGGACCAGAAATCTTAGATCAAGTGTCAGAGGTAGCTTGCAACCCCCGGAATGTGTTTGTTGTGACTATAAACTTTTCTCAGGTCGAAAGAACCAACATTTGCAAAGATATTATTCTCCTCATCTTACAGGTGAGAAAACTGAGGCTTGAGGAGCTTACATGACTTGTGAAGGCAGAGCTATATTACTGTATTACTGTATTACTGTATCACTGTATTACTCCAAAGAAGGGAAAAGTTTGGTTGGAAAGTGTGTGTGTGTGTGTGTGTGTGTGTGTGTGTGTGCACCTCTGCATGTGTGCATGTGTATATGTGAATCCTTGACCTCTGGGAGGCCTTGATTTTCAACTCTGTGTCTATCTCTAGGGTTGAATTATTGGCACAGGTATTCATTGCTTACTGCACAAAACTGCATTCCTAAATCTTGCATTGTTGTATTGGTCAGTATCAGTGGTTGCATCAGTTAAGGTCCTATTAGAAAAATAGAAACTGCTCTGAGTACTTAAGAGAGAATTAAGGGTGTTGGCAAGGGAGCCAGAGTAGCCATGCAGAAAAACTGGTGCCATCCTTAGACTGGAGGCACGGGGTCCAGGAGCTAAGGTCCCGTGGTGACAGCTGGAGCTAGGACAGGCCTGCCTAGCCAGTGCTGAAGCCATAGAGGGAGATGCACTTCCTTCTTGAGAAGCTGCTTGAGGTAGAGAGGGAGAAATACCCTGGCTTTTCCCTTTCTTCCATCTCTGATGTCTACCAGGGGCTCTCATTGGCTGAGTCAACCTGAAGTCAGTTAGCAAGGGAGTCTGGGAAATGTAGTCCATGTGACCCAGCACAGAGTCAGGGAAGGATGGCTCCGAGGGCAAATGGGTCTGAGGCTGGTGCAGATGCCAACAGGATGTCCATACATCAAACTCATTCTCCCACCAGCTTGCTTTCCAACGTCATCCAGGCTGCATGTTCACTTAGGGCTTTTCTTCCAAGAGCCATCCACATGTTGGTGCAAGAGCATTTGGCTGTGTCCCTTCGTTAAAGCTGCCCTGGGCTTTCCCACCAAGTTCCTCCCTTGCTCCTCTCTCCAGCAGGGTTAAACTCATAAATTAAACTGTAATTTTGATGTGAATTTATTTGATTTCAAAATTGGATTCTGGCCCCTAGATAATGTTTCGATGCCAATAATAACTGGCCTGGGCCTTGCTTTCAAAAGCCACTTCAGTCCTTCCTGTCCCCGACAGGAGCTCTTTAGAGGAATTCTGAAGGCGTGGGAGGAAATTGTGCAGAGGAAGGACCCTTTTTCTGGGAGTAGTAAATTATTCAGGTGCTCTAATGGCTTGGAGAATGGCAGGCCCGTCTCTTTCTTAGAGCACACCACTGGAGCGTTAATAATGGCTGAAGAACTGAACGGCTCCGTGCAAATGTCGGGAGAGACATCGTGGTGTTGCCACAGGCTGTTCTAAGAGACTGGGGTGGACAGAAATGGGGCAGCTAGAAATGAAATGACAGTTTTAGGGAGGGAGGAAGAAGAGGAAGAAGAGGAACAAGAGGAGAAGGTGGCAGAATGCATCCCCGGCCAGCCTGCGAGTTTTGGATTCCTCCTGCCTGGGCTTCTACTGCTGGCTGCACTGGGATCTGGTTTTCTGTGATGGAACTTCTTTTATGGGCTCATAAAAAGATGGTTCCACTCTGGTGAAGATCCTACAAAGTCAAGCAGTTGGATTAAGAATTACGTCGAGCGGAGTAACCCTGCTGTTTAGAGTGGCTGAGCGATGAAAGCCCCTTTGTGGCACAGGCCTTGTTCACAAGCATAGGAGGGATCTGACTCTGCTCTTGTCAAGGGTCACCACGAAACAAAACAAGCATCATGGCACCTGGCACTGAGCTTGGGCGTTGGCATTACACAGGCCTGGGCCTGCCATTTTCTCACTCAGCCTGTTCATCCCTCCAAACCACAGTTTCTTCTTCTGTAAAATGGGAAGAAAAACAAACCCTGCTTCCTAATTCCTGGCTCCAGGGGCATGGGGTGCTTGCAAGGTGGGTGGCACAGAGCCCAAAGCATGACAAACTAGCCATCCAGACAACCATTATTATTACCATTAATGAAAGAAACCTAAGGGTTAGTTTTTCTGCCCAGGTCATCAAGTCTAGTATTGGGTTTTTCCTAAAAATCAGAACCAAGAACCAGAAATCAGAATGACAAATGCGGCTGTGAGGGCAAGAGGAAAGGCTATTTGTGACTTGATTTGCCTTGGTTATCTAGGATCTCACTCTTGCCTTTAATGCAGAGATAACGAAATAAATGGAGTCTGCAACAAAAAAATCGATGCCACGGAGGGTTTTCTATCAGGGAAAATCACCTTTATTCCTTCTTGTTTGGACTCATCTCCTGTGAAAATCTATAAAGGTCTGGGCATAGCCAGTGGTTTTCACCTGTTTCACAGAACAGGCTGGAAGCAGGGAAGAGACAAGATGCAGGTTTAACAGCCTTTCAACAAATAATGGTTGGGTGCGGCTCTGTGTCAGGCCAGTGTGCCGACTGAAGAGATGGGGCAGGGGGCACAGCATATTCGCGGCAACTTTGCGTCTCCACCACCGTTGCCGACAGTCTGCTTGGGGGAAGCCGACTGGAAACCAAAGGACCACAGTTCAACGTGACAGATGAGAGAGGGCCCTGCGGCAGTCCTCGTTCCGGGGTCCTGGAACTCTCCTAGTCTGTGACAGCTTCTTTTCCTACTCCATGACTGCAGGCCACTCTGCTTCCTTTTTTGTCTTCTTGCAAACATCCGGGAAGGGAAGGCATTTCTGCAGGGAAGGCTGGCTCTCCTGTGGCCTGGCCTGACAGGTCCCCCCACCTGACAGGTCCCTGAGTAAGTCCTGCACTCCTTCCCTTATCAGATGCTTAACGAGGTCCTGTTGGGCTGGGTGCTTGGGAACAAAACAGACATCTGCACACCTTCATGAGGCGGACAGTCCGATGAAGGTGGAGAGATGGGCAGAACCCATGTCATGAACACATGTGTGACACGGAGCACGCCAGGTGTCGGGAAGGAAGCAGAGTATCTGAGAGAGGCTGATGGGGACCGCCAGCTCGGAGTGGGCTGTCAGGGAAGCTTGAGATGGGACATCCCGGCTGAGAGGTGCAGGACAGAGGAGACCAAGCTTGGACAAGCAGGGGGGAGGTTCCCCAGGTGGAGGATGGAGAAGGTGCAGATCTGAGGCAGGAAATCAAGGAATGGGGGAAAACTGCTTCCGGGCTGCAGGGATGAGAATGAAGGGGAGAGCAGTGTGAAGTGAGGCTGGAGAGACGGGCTTTAGTTCCAGAAAGATCAATGAGGCCGCCGGGTTGAAAATATCCTCCTGAAGAGTTTAGGCTGTTGGGGGAAAACAGCTCCTCTGCTTTGAGCCGCAGCGACAGTGGCGGCTCATTGATTTGCTTCCTGGATATTCCTTGAGCACTCACCATGTCCTGGCCACCCTAGGAAGTAGGCATATTGTTTATGTATTTATTTTTATTTTATTTATTTTAAGATTTTATTTATTATTTGACAGAGAGAGACACAGCGGGGGAGGGAACACAAGCAGGAGGAATGGGAGAGGGAGAAGCAGACTCCGTGCTGAGCAGGGAGCCCGAAGCGGGGCTCCATCCCAGGACCCTGGGATCATGACCCAAGCCAAAGGCAGATGCTCAACGACTGAGCCACCCAGGCGCTCCTGTTTATTTATTTTTTAATTTAACACTTTTAGTGAGGTGATTGGGATGCAAAAAGCTGTAGATATTCAATCTATAGTCACATAACCTGATGTTAAAACTTCAGTAGACTTTCCATATTGCTTTCCCCAAACATGGGGACTTTCATCAACAACATAAGAACATGTCCCTTTCTTTCTTTCCTTTTCTTTTTTTTTTTTTTTTTAAGATTTTGTTTATTTATTTGACAGAGGGAGACACAGCAAGAGAGGGAACATGAGCAGAGGAAGTGGGAGAGGAAGAAGCAGGCTTCCCGTAGAGCAGAGAGCCTGATGCGGGGTTCGATCCCAGGACCCTGGGATCATGACCTGAGCTAAAGGCAGACACTTAACGACTGAGCCACCCAGGTGCCCCAAGAACATGTCCATTTCTAATGACCATCATCAATTCTGCAAAAGATCATTTGCTTGCTAATCTGATGAAGAAAACTCATATTTACTTAGTTATTCGGGAGGCTGGGTCTCTATTCCTAATTTGTGTCTTCACTTTCCATTGCCTTTTTTTTTCTTGTTGATTTTCAGTTCTTTATATATTATGGATATTAACTCATTTTCTAACCTATGCATTGCAGATTCTCCTTTTCTGTTTTTTGCGATATTTTCTCACAATTTGGTGTTTGTCTTTTACTTTATTTTTTAGTGTCTAAGCTGGACAGAAAAAAAAAACCCCTTATGATTAAGTCCTTCTTTTTATTGCCCTGTTCCAGCTCTGTTTTGACTGACAAAATACTCAGAAAAACCCTCATTCGAACCCGTTTGGCTACGATCACTAACAGATGCCATATTGCCAGGGCAAATGAGAGGAATGAGGTGCTTTGGGTGAGGCAGCTAGGAGGTTGCATCTGGTTGGAAATGAAAGTGAAGAGAAGATTTTATTTATAAAGGCAAAGCTTACAAAAAGGATGCTTCAGACTTCATGGTGTGGCATAGTGGGTCAGAAGGGGAATCTGGGATGGGTCACAAGAGCAACCAGTCTCCACTAGGACAGGAAGGATGCCCTGGCTGGTAGGCAAAAGGACGGCAGGTTCCAATGGAGACCTGGGCTTGGCTCTGGGCATCTGAGTGATGGAGCAGGTAGCCCTGAGGCACTGAGGTTAAGTCAAGTTGTAATCCAACCACCGTGAGCTCGCTCCTTGGTGAGTCACAGATAATTCACCAGTCACCCGGTGGATTATTGCACAAAGTAAACTTTATTGGCAACAGGTAAGGAAAGTATGGGAAAACAGCTTCCAAAGCTGTGACTCCGCATGAAAGTGTCGACCGGTACCTTTTGTTTAGGGTTAGGATGAATATTGAAATAGGGAAACCTTGTTATTATCTGTAGAGGCGGGCTTAAAGTTGTGCATACGACTTAGGGACACATGCTTATACATATATTGTATGTTATGTAAATGAGGCTGAGGTTCCTCCTGGGGCAGAAGTTTTAGTATTATAATGAGGGGAAGGTGATTGCTGGTCATTCCAGGGGTCAGTCTGTGGTCCACGTGTGCAGGCTCGAGTCAGGGGTTAGCCCAGCCAGTCTGGGTGGTTTGGGTGGTCGGTAGTCATTACCTGATGGGTGGTTTCAGGTTTCGGTTGCCTGGATTAAAAGGTAACCCAGAAAGAAGAGTTTAGGGACAATGTAAGACAAAGGCTAGTGAGTACAAGCAGGGGGCAGTAAAGGTCAGGTCTTGGGTTCTCGCTGGTCACAAAGTCAGTCAGCCTGTGTTCTGTTTTCACTCTGCTGCTGTACTTCCTGCTTCTCTCAGGAAGACGGTATGATGGCCCATAGGGGGATAGAACTTTTGGGGACAACTTGATCCCCCAGGCCCAGTTGGAATCAGGTTTTGCTGCTGGAAAACCCAAACTAGTAGCACTAGTAGCTTGCACTGGAAAGAGGGGTGCTAGTTATTTGTATTGTTCACTAAATGTTCTTGGCTCTCTGCCTTCAAGACCCATGGTAGACTCACTCTTCCTCACGCACTTGGCAGTTGGGCACGGCCATGTCTTTCTTTGGCCAATGAAATGTGACTAGAAGGGATACGTGTGATTGCTCTAAGAGCCGTGTTCTCTCCTCCCTCTCATGGAGTGACTAGCAATGCTTCCGATGATGGCTGCCATATCACGCTGGATCCCGGAGTAGGTTAAACCTCGATGCGTAGGCAGCGCGAGTGAGTGAGAAATAAACCTAGTTGTTGCAAGCCACTGAGATTTGGGGGAATTTTTATCATAACCCAACGCACCCTGGCTGACACAATGTTTAGTCTCCCTCTCACAGACAACAACAACAACAACAACAACAACACAGCTAAGTCAACCACACAAACTTGCAATAGCAACACAAACTTAACCCGAACTTCTTCTAGTAGTTTTCTTCTCTAATAACGTTCTTAGCATGTGGCTTTGGGGCTCAAATTTGTGTCACCATCTAAGATGACATTTGAGCTCTAGCATCGTGTGAGCATCCCAGGGAGGGAAAAGAAGGAAAGTCACGGAGTGGGAAAAGGGGCTGCCTCCCTCTTTAGGAGATTTTCAGGAAGTCCTTCCCACAACCTTGGCTTCCATTGGCCACTCCTAGCTACATGGGAGGCTGGGAAACACGTTATTTTAGCCAGACATGCTGACTTCTGGAAGAAAATCAGAGTTCTACAGCTAAGGAAAAAGGGGAGGAAAGATACTGGACAGGCAATGCCTTTAGAAATTCTTTTACCTCCTTGGCTAAGGTGCACATAGCTTATAACAAGCATCTATTATCCTCCAATCCAAAAAGAAGTATCCTCCCTTCTATTCTGAATTTTTTTATTAACATTATTTTATTTATTTGTCAGAGAAAGATAGAGAGGGATCACAAGCAGGGGGAGAAGCAGGCAGAGCCCCTAACTCATGGGTTAGGATGAATATTGAAATAGGGAAACCTTGTTATCATCTGTAGTAGCGGGTATAAAGTTGTGCATATGACTTAGGGACACATGCTCAGATCCTCTGAGCAAGGAGCCTGATGCGGGACTCAGGATCCTGAGATTATGACCTGAGCTGAAGGCAGATGCTTAACCGACTGAGCAACCCAGGTGTCCCTATTCTGAATCTTCTTATTTCTGCTTTCTATCCTATGATCTTGGACTTGGTTTTCTTTGCCATACTTCTCCAGAGTGACCGTTCTGTTTGTGATGACCTGCTTGGCTCTATAGGGTGGCTTCCAAGTCTGCAGACATAACATTTATTGATTGGCTGGTTGATTGATTGATTGATATTCTATTGGAATAGATGATAACATTATAGATAGACAATAGAATGTTATGGACAAAGATTCTACCCTTCCTTTATGAACATTCTAATTTTTCCTTCTAGAAAAAGATTACTATTTCATTACTTGAAGAAATATATATATATGTATATTATTAAAAGATTTTATTTACTTGACAGAGAGAGAGTAGGCAGAGAGAGAGGAGGAAGCAGGCTCCCCGCTGAGCAGAGAGTCCGATGCGTGGCTCAATCCCATGACCCTGGGATCGTGACCTGAGCCGAAGGCAAAGGTTTTAACCCATGGAGCCACCCAGGCGGCCGTGAAGAGTATATTATTGAGTGTGACCTGTATGCCCCCAGCCTCACAGATCTGTGATGACAATGAGAGCCCACCTTTTCTGCATGCGTTATTACTGAATGAGTCACTACCTGATTAATTATCAGAAATCAGTGTACTTTGGGCCTTGTCTGGTGTTTCCCAGATCTAAAAACTATCCACCAAATCTTCCTAACCTTTGAGCTGGTTGCTGACCATTTGGAATGGCCATTCTCTAGGACGTCGTTGTCCATGCCAGAAATTGCTGTGGCTTATTTTGAATCGCTCTCTTTTACATTGGAGGGTTTTCACAGATGACTGGTGATCTTTGACTCCTCCCCATACTTAGAGAGAGAGAGAGAGAGAGAGAGAAGAGGGAGGGAGAGTTTGGGATTGAGTTGTGGTTGACTGGCAGATTTTGTTTGGGGTATTAGAATGGGGAGTCGGCTGTCCCCAAACGCAGAGCATGTAAGATTTTCTCAGACGACCACTGTTTTCTCTAGAGAAGAAACCTACAATTTCCTGTCCCTGCTCTGTGAGTCTAGGTGGGGGAGTGGGTGTGGGCAGGGGAAAGAGACATCCCATGAGTCTCTCTTTTTCTAGGCTTATATCTTGCTTTTCATAGCTCCAAGCTTTTCTGGGGTTTTGTGGACGCCAGCCTGCGATGAATTCCTCAGTTCGCTTCCTCTGTGACTACTGTAAACTGGCATCTTCTGACTACCTATCAGTTTCTTCTCCAGAAACCTCCATTATCTCTAATCCTTGCCAAAGGCACCCACCCCCTTCCCCGCCCCCAGCACTGGGAGGCACATCAAAGAATTACAGGCATGCTTCAAAGTTGGTCCAGTGCATAAGCCGGTTTCCCCACCATTCCCAGCATAGCACCTTGAAAATAGGGAATGCTCACTAAACATTTGTTAAATGAAAATTTACAAGTGGAGAAGCTGAGTCATTGCTAGTCTTTTTATATTTTGTCTCATTCTATACCATTCCCTCTACACAATGTTTTTGTCCTCATGCAATTTGAGGCACAGATACAATTTTGAAATACAAAGGAAACAATGAAAAAACATATCTGAATTGTCTCTATTTGACTCAGATGACAGGTTGCAAACTCAGATACCTGCAGAGGCCTGGCAGGCAAGCTAAGCAAGTCAAGTAATCCAGGTATAACATGATTGACAATTGAAACTTGGTCCTGGGATTGGCAGACCATAGGGAGTCGTGGGGAGTTTGTTAAACAGGAGATTCCATGCCGTTACTTAGTTCCAAGGTGGGGTTGCCAAGTGGCTGTGTGAACCCATAGGACTGTTAAAACTTTCAGATTTTTTGAGAGAGACTGGGAATTCAGACTGCGGAGTAAAATCTCCTGATTTGTAAATATTGATAACAACATCCAACAGAAAGCAGGCTCTGTATATTAGGAACTAAATAAAACACACATGGCAGCCAAATTTAACCACCCAGACTGCTGGTTTGTAAGCTCTACATTTTGGCTTTTTGATGAGAAATTTAATATATGATGATTTCTGGTTGCAGGATGGAAGCCCGCATTGATTGTGATCAGTTGTCAGGCTTTGTTGTTTTGTTTTGTTTTACTACCATTTGAAATCGGTCAGGGCAAAGGCGAGAAAACCAAATGGTCCTTTGAGCACGAGCACAGACAAGGCAATCAGAGGAAAGCACATCTACCGTTCCTGAATGCTGGTTTTTGTCCTGGGCCTTTCAAAGGCACTTCAGGACCAGGAGAAGGCAGGCAGGGAGAGATGAGGAAGAGAATCGATCACCCGTGTTGCTGAAAATAAACATCTTTACGACAGAGGCTGTGAAAGCAAATAAGGTAATAAAACACAAAGCTCAAAGGTCAGGTTTTTTGGGGATAAGGTTATGTTCTGTGAATATTACATCCTGGAGAAACTCAGATCTTAACTTGTGGGTATGATGCATTTTGTAACAGAGGAGATTATGCCTTTCTGATATGTGAGGAGGGAACATTTTCCTTTAGAATATTTTAGTTTTTTTCCCAAACTCTGAGGACACTTATAAGGCAGGGAGATTGTCTCATCTAATTGTACACACCATCATCCTTCTGATTTATTTATTTTTGCTATTCAGATAGTAAATGTTAGTTGTAGCAGAGTTGCAAAATATGGTTAAGCATAAAAAAGAAATATAAACTATCTGTAATACCTCCAGTGAGACAACTGTTTTTTTTTTTTAAAGATTTTATTTATTTATTTGACAGAGATCACAAGTAGGCAGAGAGGCAGGCAGAGAGAGAGGAGGAAGCAGGCTCCCCGCTGAGCAGAGAGCCATATGCAGGGCTCGATCCCAGAACTCTGGGACCATGACCTGAGCCAAAGGCAGAGGCTTTAACCCACTGAGCCACCCAGGCGCCCCAAGACAACTGTTTTTTAAAAGACAGATTGAAATCTATCCTTCAGAATTTCTTCTATGCACATTGGGGGCCATTGTGAGCTTTGGGAAGCTTTAGATGGTATCTGAATTCGATGCCAGAATTCAGCCTTGGATCAGCCATCCCTTTTCTCCCAAGGTCTCCGCTGGAGATGAGTCCCGTGAAACAGCAGGAGAGAGGGGATGAGGTGCCATTTTGTTATCTGCTTAGCTTGGGCTGATTGGATTGGCTCTTTGGTAAGATCGGCGGGACCCACAGCTTATTACTAAGCTTATTAAGGGATCTTTGTCCTTTCCCAAACCCAGTATGGGTTCCTGGGATCCTATACCTCTCTGATCCCATGGACCAGTGGCAGGACAGATGAAGATTGTGGATGGAAGAGGAAGACATGAAGACACAGCTCTCATGACATAGCTCCCCTACCCACTGGTCAGTATGGGGTAATCAGTATTCTGGAATTGAAGCCAGCTAGATCAGTATTCCTCTTGGGTTCTCCACCTCCCTGGGATCGTAATGCCCTGTCTGCTCTACTTTGGAAAGGACTTTAGGACCTTTCTTCCCCACTGCCCTTACATACCCTTCAGCTAAAGGCTCACCCTTGCACTTGGGATAAGTTTGCATTTTTCACCTTGGCCTACAAGGGGTTGCGTTATGGGTCTGTTCCCACCAATCTGACCTCAGCCCCTTCCCCCTCTCCTCTTCACTCACCCTGTTCAAACCATATGGCCTGTCTATTCTCTCATCAAGCAGCACCCCCCCCCCCTTTTTTTTAACTCTTTCCTCTGCTTGGAATGTTCTACCCCCAGGTCTTCGCTTGCCTGGTGCCTCTTCTGACCTTTCAGGTCTCTGTTCAAGCCAGACGTGCTCCCTTGCCCTCTGCTCCCCGTCATCCCATACTTTTATTTTTTCAAAGTGCTCACTATCAACCGGAAAAAAAAAAATGTGCTTATTTATTGTATATTTGCTAATCGTCTCTCCTCACCAGAATGTAAACCCCCAGGAGAGCAGGGGTCTCTGCTGTATCTTGTTCTTTCCTGTTCTCTGCTGTATCTGCAGCATCTAGAATAGTACCTTGCACTCGTGCTCAACAGTCAGAAGGTGCCTAATTAATAGTCACTGGCTGAAGGCCAGGAGTCCTGCAGTGGCCTCCTAATTGGTATCCAACCCACCTCCCAGGCTCCTACGAGAGAATTCCTCTTGAGGCTGACATCATTTCCTCAGCTGGTAAACAAGCTTGTTAGCACCTCAGTCCCTCTTTGCAGGGCTGCTGCCTTGTCTAGACACTGCAAGAGGCTCTTCCTCCCCTTCCATGGCTCCTTCTCCCAACACTCCCTTACTCATGATTGCTGGGTCTTGAGCATTTGGCAGAATTTGGTGGGAGGACCCAGGGAGTGCCTGAATCCTGTCTGGCCCAGCCACTCTGTCTCCTAGCTGTGGTTTTACACACTCGAGGGACAGTGACAAAGAGGAAATCAAAGTTCCATTTGGTTATCAGCCAGCAACTGCCCCATGAGGCAGGTCTTAGAGGCAGATGGCTTTGTCTCAAGGTCCAAGTCGGACCTCTTCTTTCTTCCAAGGGACAGTCTTAGCACCAGCTGACCACTGAGCTGAGATGATCATGCAGCAGTAGGAAGAGAAAGGAAGAGATAGGGGAGAGAAAGAGAGAGAGAGACTGAGAGAGAGAGAGAGAGAAAGAGAGAGAACTACATCATGAGAGAGTGACCTAGGACAGCACAGTGTTGCAGTTCACTGGTTAAGGTGGCCCAGATGGCATCCCGGGCTCCAGTGAGTCCCCAGGTCAACAGCCTCTCCCATGAGGAGTTGGGAGGAACGTCCTCTTTTCTACACTCAGTATCTCCAGGATAAGCCATCCTCACTCCTGGATCCTCTCCTTTCACTCATTCTTTTTTGCTTGAAATAATCTCACCTTCCATGAAACCCTCCTAGATAATTACTTTAGATTTTTCAAGACACCCCACTTGATCTTTCTCAGCCTCCATCACCTTATTTGTGAAACGGGAGATAATGCTGACCCGTATGGCTTTTGTTAAAGGTGTGAGTGAGGACCACGTCCAAAGTACCTAGTACCATCCAGGAAATTCAGAAGTCACTCTCTCCATGCCATTCTCTTCCATCTGAGCCATTTGTTGTAAGTTTTAGATGCAGTTTGGAAATGCAATCCAGAGTGGAATAAAATACAGGTCCCATAAAATACAGGGCTCCCCGTTACATTTGAATTTCAGATAAGCAAGGAGGAATTTTTTAGTTTGGTATAAGTATGTCCCAAATATCGCCCCAGGGTTACAGTTACGGTTATACAAGAAAATCTATTCATCGTTTATCTGAAATTCCAATTTAGTGGGACATCCTTTGTTTTTATTTACTAAATTTAGCAACCCTGACCCATAGGCAAGCACCGGGACTGTGAGTTCCCGAGATGACTAGTGTAGCTTCTTGTGGACATCCTAAATGAAACCGTGTGGCCAGCCCAACATGCTTTCATCTTGGGGAACTCCATTTGCGACTTCATTTTGGGATTCATTTTTCTTAGAAAAGGGTAACCATTTTGGAAGGGAAACATGGAGTTTGTACATTCCAGAGTAAATAAATTCATTCTTACTTAAAAATAATCGAGGCCTATTGCCTATCCAGCATACCGTAGGCCAGTCTCCAAAGCTGATTGAGAGAGGGGCAAGTGGTGTAGGCAAATGGCAAATGGAGGGAAAATCAATTTTGCATAAAAGGAACAAATGGAGATCGCAAACCAAGTTCTGATTCCTGTTTTCAGTCATGAATTGGATTTTGCTGCTTGACTCTGTCTTTGATATTTATTCTTTGGATTCATTTCTGTATCATCTTGGGAGGCAGGTGGGGGTATCCCCATTTTGCAGGGTCCTAGAGGTTGGGAAACTGACCCAAAGTCATCCCGCAACAGCCCATATCCATGATGGATTTGCTCTGTGCAGGCAAAGCACAGAATATAGTGTGAGATACATATTATTCTTGTACGCTTTCTCCAGATGTGGAGGTAGAGGCTCAGAGAGGCTCTTACATGTTAGTAAGCATCACATGAAGATTGGATCCTGGATGAGTCTGACTCTGACCCGCAGGGTCTTAGTTTGCTAGCCAGTGAGGGCTTCTGATCCCGAGAACAATGTTCCTTCCTTCTGCATACAGAGAAGACAACCGAATTGGAATGTGCTGGGTTCAGGTAAACCTCCAGCAGAAGAGAAAATTTCCCACTGAAAAGATGTGCAGCTCTAGGGGCGTCTGGGTGGCTCAGTCATTAAGCATCTGCCTTTGGCTTGGGTCATGATCCCAGGATCCTGGGATCGAGCCCTGCATCAGGCTCCCTGCTCTGCAGGGAGCCTGCTTCTCCCTCTCCCAGTATCCCTGCCTGTGTTCTCTCTTACTGTGTCTCTCTCTGTCAAATAAATATATAAAATCTTTAAAAAAAAAAAAAAAGAAAAGATGTGCAGCTCTAGGTAACTTGAGGCTCTTTCTTCTTTAAAGAACTTAGCAAACTCAACACCCAAAGAACAAATAATCCAATCAAGAAATGGGCAGAGGACATGAACAGACATTTCTGCAAAGAAGACATCCAGATAGCCAACAGACACATGAAAAAGTCTTTCTTCTTTTTAAATAGCAGATTGAGTTCTTCCTTTTAAATAGACATATGATCTCTTTTTGCTCCCTCTGCATCCCCCAATCACTCTCAATCTCTGGCTTTATCTCCTTCACTATCCAAATTATTATAGTGCTTGCCTTTGGGGAGAAGAATGGTGGGGACTGGGTCAGAGGATTTTAGGAATATGCCCGGCACGTAAGAAGAGTTCGATAAATGTTTGTTGAATGAGTATTACCCGTGTTGTAGCTTTTCACATGACCACTTACCTAAAGGAATAAATCTTTACTGAGCTATTACTATGATGATTTATATTCTAGGCATCATAGATTGGCATGGGAGAAGGGTGTTTTCATCCAACTTCTCTTGTATCCATACAGCCATCCACCACACCTAGACCCTTGGGCTGGGGGGCGGGCGGTTTGCATAGGGGCCTCCAAAAGACACATCGAAGGACTTACCCCTTCTCTCTGTGAATGTGAACTCACTTGGAGATAGGATTTTTGCAGATGTCAGTAAGAGGATTGAGATGAGGTCATTCTGGATTTGGGGTGGGCCCTATATCTAGTGACTGGTGTTCTCTCAAAAGACCGAGACATTCAAATTGTACACAAGATGACGGCTGTGTGACGGCAGAGGCAGAGATCGGAGGGAGATATCTACAAGCCTCCAATGATGCCAAGGATGGCCAACGGCCAACAGAAGCTAGCAGAGAAGCATGGGAGGGATTCTTCCCCAGAGCCTCTAGAAAGAAGCAGCCTTGTCGGCACCTGGAGACACAGTCTCTTGCTTGACGCTATGGACTTTGTGCTTATTTGTACAGCAGACCTAGGGACCAAAATGCACCCCCTGAATCAGCAACTCCTATTAGAAATTCCAGAGGGAAATCCAATTTTTCCCTCCAGCCTCCCCCACCACCCCCAGCTTGGCTTCTGTCTCCATCCCTCTGTAGCAGTCACATTCTCCAAATTCACCCTGATCTTCAACAGTTGGACATTTTCCCTGGGCTCTTTGGATGAACCTCATGTCACATTCGGCATGGTTGGTCACGCTCCTCCTCCTCTGCTCACCTTTGGCTTTCATTTTACAAAATTTCTCGTGGTTGTGTTTGTGCCTTTCCCATCTCTGTGTCATCCTGTAGTCGCTTTTTAGAAGCTGAGGTTCCCCAAGATGCCATCCTTGGCTCTTTGATGTTCTCACTCTTTACAACCCCTTTGGGCACTCTTACCCTCCGACGTTCCAAGCACCTCTCCACATTGATGATTCCCTATTCCCTGTTCCCAGGCCTCTCTCCCAAGATTCTGCATCTTCTGACCAGTCCGCTGCCACACATCTGCACCTGGATGGCCCCAGAAGACTCAGCTCAGTCTGGCCCCACCCGAACCTCATGATGTCCCTCCCCACCAGCTCCTCTCTTCTCCGTGGTCGCTGTTGGCTTCAGTGTTGATTCCGTCCCCCAAGCTATAACCTTGGCTGTGAAGCTTTCTTCTTTTTTAATTGATTCCCAAGTCCAATTCAATCACCAAGGTGACAGAGAGGGCAGGAGGAGGTGGACTTGAGGACACAGATGGGAAGGTTAGCTTTGAACAGGAGAGGCCGTTGTACTCTTTAGATGTAAGGAAAGGGCATAATGGTGGTTGGTGATGGGGACCAGGAAAAAGGTGAGGAGCTGAAAAAGATCAAGCTTGATGGCCTAAAATTTCTCGGTGAGGAGAGGTGATAGTTACCTTTATATACCCAAAGGAGAACCATAGGAGAGAGAGGGAATGAAATTTGTGGAGCCTCCATGAGCAGATTCAGGGTTGAGGGAGCTGTGGGATGGGGGGCTGTGGTGGAACCTAATGAAGGTGTGGTCTGAAGATCCCCTCAACAGACTGCTCAGCCTGGAGATTTAGTGAGTTCACTGTCACAGGAGGTATTTCAGCGGAGCGTGGGAGGATGGTTGCCAAAAGCATAGTGGGTTGATGTCAGTTTGGGGCTGGGGAGTGACAGAGAAGGCAAGACGTTGTGATTTAATCGAATGACCTAATGCCCACGTTCCAGTCCTGAGGACCAAGTGACCAGTGGCCAGAGGGCACAGGACAAAGAGACAATGGCGAATGACAGCAAAGAAGGAATCAAGATGCAGGAGCCCGTCTTCACATTGCCTACTCGGCAGGTGTCTGCCCAGACACTCACTCCGGGGGCCCACATTCCTGCAATTGTGACATCACCTCATCTGGTCTGCAGGAAATATACTGTGGGCTGTTAGCCAGAAACACACTCCCCCTCCCTCCACTCCCCTAGTCTGGGGATTCGGAACAAAGCAGAAGGGAGTTAGGGAACTCCACTTGGGATAAAGGCTGGATGCCTTCAGCGAGCGCGGCCACCACCTGCATACCAACTAAGCTGCCGGTGTGTCTGGAAAAGTTTGGAGGACAACAGTTCCCACTGGATGCAGACCAGTTGGCTCAGTATCAGCATTTTTTGTGTTTGTTTCCCTTCCCTTTTTATAGACAGAAGCCACGCCAAGACTCTTTAAGGTTTCAGAATATTCCAGGAACTGTCCCCCACATGTCCACTCCCCAGATCTTTGGGCACACTGTAAGAGAAACAGCATGCCCACTCCCCAGATCTTTGGGCACACTGTAAGAGAAACAGCTTCCCCTTCCCACCCTCTGTCAAGGTCAAAGAATGTGGCCAGACTTTTAGACTTGCAACAAGTTCTCTGGGAGTTAACTCTGGGCTGAGTCTGGTCTTAGGAGCTGGGCTGAAAGAAGCACCTCGAAAGATTTGCTCAGGAGCTCAGAAATTATTGTAGCCTTCACAAAGCTTTTTTTTTTTTTTTTGCCTCAGTGGCTTAATTTGATCACCACCAGAGAGAGGACAGCAGGTATGTTTGTACATTTCATAATGAAGACTTTGGAGCTCAGGCAGATTGAGTGTCTTGACCAAGATCACACAGCTGGCAGGGAGCAGGTCTCCTACCTTCCCACTGTTTCCCTTGTGCTTGACCTCTATTAAAGAGATGGCTGTAACTGTCCAGCGAGCAGGCCTGATTGAAAAGCAGGGGGAGCAGCGGGGCGCTGTTCATGGGGGCCTTTGCCAAGGTTTTGGCAAGGAGTCTGAATAAAAAAATTCTGGCAATCTAGGGTGGCACACATCATGCCCCGGAAATTTGAATGTTCTTCTCAGCATTTCCAAAGGGCTGGTGAGTCCTAAGGTACCACTCCCTTTCCCATCTACTCTTACAGCCCGTACTCTAACTCCATGTTTGGCCGTGTGACCTACTTCAGTCAAGAGAACGAGGCAGGAGCAACAATGAGTCTGTGCCTCTAGGAACCTGTCTGTTCCCTCCTGTTCTTTTATGCCGCTCACATAGCCTTGGAACATGCTTGGGTTGGTTATTGGTTCAAGAAAGATAAGAGAAGGGCTCCTGGGTGACTCAGTGGGTTAAGCCTCTGCCTTCGGCTCAGGTCATGATCTTGGGGTCCTGGGATCGAGCCCCATGTCGGGCTCTCTGCTTGCTGGGGAGCCTGCTTCCCCCTCTCCCTCTCTCCCTGCCTCTCTGCCTACTTGTGATCTCTGTCAAATAAATAAATAAAATCTTTTTTTTTTTTTAAAGAAAGAAAGATGAGAGATAGGTGGTGTTGAACCTACCTCAAATCAGCCAACCTTCAGCTGACTCCAGATGTGCTGCGGCAATGAATGTTATTTGTGGTTGTTACATAGCATTATTATGGTTATACCTAAACCAGTGACTGTTGTGATATAGAGGATGTAATGTTAAATTGAATTAGTTGTTGTTGATTATTAAAAGCAGGTGCGGCCTTCAAACTGTGTTCCTTAGCACCCTAAGGGTTCCTTTGAGCTTCCTTTAGAGTAGGGCTGTGTAGGAAGTGGGATGCAAACGGTCAGAGTTGTGAGGTGTCTGAGGAGAATCTTCTGGTCCTAAAAATTGGAAATGAATCTGTCCCATATTTGTCACAGATTAGCTGGCTGCCCTTAGGTAATTAAGGAGCGTCTCTGAATAGGTTTATCTTCCCCTCTTCTTTCTTCTTAATCAGCATCACGAATACCATTACCTAAATACTGGCTGTGATCATTGATTTAGGTATATTCTCCCGTTGACTGCCATTGACATATGTGGGTATTTTTACGCCTACTCTACAGGTGAGAAAGTTGGGGCCTAGGAAGAAGATTGTGTCACTTGTCCAAGGACACCCAGTAGGCCACAGAACTGGGATCTAAACCCGGATCTGCTTTCAAAGCTTGTGTTTTTAACCACTAATAGAGTGGTTGTCAAGATAAATGAGGATATATGTATATTGTTCAGCTCTGTTCCTGGCATATGAATTGTAGCAATTATGACATTCACCTTGGTCATATCACTGGGTATTTGCAATCCAAAAATGTGACCAGGTCTCTGGGGACATCTGCATACCACAGACAGGTTTTTTTTTCATGTGTGTTGTTGTTGTTTTTAAGATTTTATGTATTTATTAGTGCAAGAGAAAGAGAGTGCACAAGCCAAAGGAGGGACAGAGGTAGAGGGACAAGCAGGGAGTCCGAGCCATGTTATTGTGAGTCTATTTGCTTGTCAAGGGGACATTATGTGATGGCCTTTTGTAGTGACCAGCAGGGTTGGGGCCCCTAGGCTCTGGGGGGCTGCTTTGTGCCTAAAAGTCTTTGTTGGGGGATGCCAGGGTGGCTCAGCGGGTTAAAGCCTCTGCCTTCAGCTCAGGTCATGATCCCCGGGTCCTGGGATCCAGCCTCGCATCGGATTCTCTGCTCAGCAGGGAGCCTGCTTCCTCCTCTCTCTGCCTGCCTCTCTGCCTACTTGTGATCTCTGTCAAATAAATAAATAAAATCTTGGAAAAAAAAAAAGACTTTGTTGGTAGATGAGCTTCTAAGTGTCTGATCTTCATGACCTCAAGGAATTATCCAGCAGTCCTGGGGACAAGACCCTCATGTGGAAATAGAATTACCTAAGCATGCCAGGCAGAGGGGACAGTCATGAGTCTCACAGACACATTTATTTACTTCCCTTTGTTTCTTGTTTTCTTTCCCTCCCAGACCTGAACCTATAAAGAACCGTATAGATAGAAAAATAAACAAAAGCTCTATCATAGCTTTGATGGTCACTGTCCTTTACTGGAGTCAAGTTCTACCTAATACAGAGGATTAAAATAAACAGCAATTACATGAGGTTTTTGTCAAACCATTGCCTTTCACTTTATGGCAACCCAGCACCCCCAAACAAACCCAAACAACAACAGCAAAACAGGCCCCTCATCTCTTCAACCGTAGCGCACTGTGATGAGTACGCATGGTAAACGTGACATCAGAGATTTTATTTAAAATGTTAAAAATAGACCTAGGAGAACGTCCACCATGCTAGGTATTTAAGGAAAGCGCTGTGTAGGTCCTTAACCATTAGTGTCAATAGTAATCATCATCTTAATAAACTTGCTAGCTGTGCCGTGTGGCCCACGCTGGGCCAGGCACTGTTCATTCATTCCACGGATACAAGCGCCTGCAGTGTCCCTGTGCCCATGGCTTCTTGTCTTTCTTATCCTTTAATTGGCACCTCAGAAGGGGGGTTGGAAGGAGTGGCCATCTTGTTCCAGTTTGCCCTGGGCTTCCCTGTCCCTATGTCCCCCGAACCCCATCATTCCCGGATGACCGGGACCTCCGGTCATCCTGGGCTGGCATGCGTAGCTGAGACAAGGGGAAGCAGGAGGCTGTTTCCTGTGTCCCATGAAGTCCCTAGGCGATCATTACTTGTTCTAAGACCTCAGCGCCTGGCCGCCTCAGTTCCCTTTCGGGCCCAATCATGTTTGCGGTGCTGTGACCTATCCTTAAGGCCCCCAACGTCAGGAGCAACAATTTCTCCAGTGTGCAGAGTCTCCAGCTGTAGATAACAAATGGGATGGTTTTGCCTGGAGCTTATCATCCAGAAGAGAAAATAAAAAGGATCGAGGTACATTCAGCAGAAAGATATGTAAAGTAGTCATTATAAATTATGTACTATGTCTCCACAGTAGGCTGCCTGGTGATTTAAAAAATTAAAAAAAATCCTTCCCTGCCTTTTCCACTAATCTGTATTTTTCTTTATTTTTTTTTTTTTAACCCTTCCCCCCCCCCTTCCTTTTATCATGAGCATGGATCTCTTATTGTAATGTTGCACCTGGCACATAGTAGGTGCTTAATAAATATTTGTGGAACTAATAATTGAAGGAACTAAGTGAACGGATATGTGAATAAAATGATTCTGTAAAGCTAGCAGATGGAATACATTTGCTCAGAACAGAGTTTGGGAGAATTTAGCTCAGTTTTAGGGTGACCAGACCCTCCTACCCCATTTCTCTTGTGGTGAGGTCTCTAGACACCCTGACGGGTGAATTCCCCCCATGCTTGTTACAAACACACAGCTCTGGGGCTCTTGGCGGGAGGGGCTGAATCAGAACCTGGGGTGGGGGTTGGGAATTTGCATTTCTAATAAGCTACCGGACTGTTTCTTGGGAGCCCTCAAATTTTAAAACCCAAATTGCCCTATATACGCATAGTTTGTTTTCTTTGATCATTTCTGTTGCAATCTGGGGTCTCCCTCCTGCTCTCTGTTAAAAGTTGTTTTTTCTTTCTTTTTTTTCCTTCAAAGCTTTGAGGGGAAGAAAAAAGCACATCTCTTTGGGGACGGCTGTCAGTTGGAAAGGATTGGAAAAGTGGGCAAAATGATAGCCATGCACTATAGGTGTCTCATTATTCCTCTGTTCTTGGAATGAGTTCCATCACGACATAAATAGTGGTTTTTTTTTTTTTTTTTGGTGTGAGATAACAGTCTCCTCAAGCACCTGAGAAATGAGTAGCCTGTTTTATATTTCAAATAAGTCCTTCCTCGTGGTGTTAATGGCCAAGGATTTGCTTCACTGGGCTTCAGGATGTTGAAAAATGACAAGTGATTGTGATTCAAGGTGTTTGGCTGGGTGGGCTCTGTCGACCAGTGCAAGCAGGAGCAGTGACAGTGAACACGGATCGCCTATGCTTTTTTTTTTTTTAAGACTTTATTTATTTATTTGTCAGAGAGAGAGAATGAGAGCGAGCACAGGCAGAGAGGCAGGCAGAGTCAGAGGGAGAAGCAGGCTCCCTGTGGAGCAAGGAGCCCGATGTGGGACTCGATCCCAGGACGCTGGGATCATGACCTGAGCCGAAGGCAGCTGCTTAACCAACTGAGCCACAGGCATCCCAGGATCGCCTGTGCTTTGCTGCAAGATCTCCTTCCCATTCTCTGCACATCTTAGCTTATAAATTAATTTTAGTTTGGTCCCCTGAAAACTGCAGTTAACTAGGGTTCAGGAACACACTTGAGCATGCACACACACACACACAGAGTCACCCAAACCACCATTTCTATGCTTAATTATTCTTACCTGAGGTTTATTAGGAAGGCTTATTTTAGATGAATTGGTGCACTGCAGATCTGCATTCTGTGATAAACATAGGAAATTGCCCTTTCGTAGGTTAAAAAATGGTCTTAGGGCAGCAGTTTCTTATGGGTCAATCTAATATGAACCATGTAACTTATCTAGCTGTGTATTTTGGAGCTATCTTTTTTTTTTTGAGAGAGAGCACCCTCTCTTTTTTTTTTTTTGAGAGAGAACATGGGTTGGAGGAGGGGCAGAGTGAGAGGGAGAGAGAGAACCTCAAGCAGGTTCCACGCCCAGCATGGAGCTCAACATGGGGCTCAATCTCATGACCCTGGGATCATGACCTGAGCTGAAATCAAGAGTCTGGACACTTAACCGACCAAGCCACCGATGAGCCCCCTGGAGTTATCATTTTAAGTGTGTAAAATATTTGGATATACAGAAAGGAATAAGGACTCATATAATGGACACCCCTGTACTTACCATCCACTTGAAGAATTAACACACTACCAAAACAGTTAGAGTCTCCACCCTAATCATTTTTCCGTCGTGTCCCCGCCAGGGGTGATCCACATCCTGAATTTCGTGCTTCTAATTCCCACACCCATGTTTATTTTTGTCTCTTATGTAGGTATCCCACAACAAAACATATTATATCATTTTGCACATGTCTTTATTGAAATGACAACAAAGTATGCAGATTCTTCTGTAACCAGCTTTTGTTACTCAACATCAAGGTTGGGATCCATGCCTGTTGATCTGTGTGGCCCTAGTTTAATGTTATTTTCAAAAATCAAGTAGCTGAGTGGATTTGCAGTAAAACCAACAGTGCAGGGAAAGGGAAGCATATTTTGTTTTTACGGTCTTTTCCCCAGCCATTGACCCAAGCTGGTTTCAGCCTAAATTTTTGGAAAATATTTGTATTGAGAAGGATTCCACAAGATTTGCAGAAAACAATGCAGCCCAACAATAAATAATGGAGCTGTGTTAACCATTTTTGAGAATCATGCTTTTGCAAAAGTGAAAGAATTTCCTGGTTCAAATTTAGAAGAGTCCCACCCGCTGGCAGTGCCTAGCATGTGGTAGAAGTTTAATAAATATTTGTCACACAAATAAATTAAAGGAGGGGGGCGCCCGATTTGAAAGATCTCAAGAGAGAGCAGAAGGTAGCCCTGAGTTAAAATAAGTTTGCCCTTTGTTTGTTTGTTTGTTTGTTTTTTTTTAAGATTTTACTTATTTTATTTATTTGTCAGAGAGAGAATGAGAGCGAGCACAGGCAGACAGAGTGGCAGGCAGGGTCAGAGGAGAAGCAGGCTCCCTGCCAAGCAAGGAGCCCAATGTGGGACTCAATCCCAGGATGCTGGGATCATGACCTGAGCTGAAGGCAGCTGCTTAACCAACTGAGCCACCCAGGCGTCCCTGCCCTTTGTTTTGAATGAAGTTGCATTATAAGATGGGATAGGAAGTGTGGATGGGAAAGAAATTGAACAAATTGAGAAATTGAAGTAAGAGGATTGAATGAGTGAAGCGAAACAGCTGGATTCAGTGAGTAAGCTCTGGGTTCAATTCCTGACATTTCTTAGGTGACTGTGGGAAAGTTGACTCACCTCTCTGTGTGCTTTGTTTCCTCATCTGTAAAATGAGGATAGTAAGAGCATTTCATGGGGTTAATATGAGGATTAAGGGAGGTTGGCATGTGAAGTGTTTGGCATAGGTTCTGGCATCTAGTAAATGCCCAACCGATGTCATTGACATTAAGATTCTGGCCCAGTCTGCCCATCCCCCGGGGCACACCCCATATGGTGCACAGGGCACAAGCAGTCTTCTTATGCACTCAGAACCCTCCCGGGAGAATGGACCAAAGAAGGACAGAGTGGAGGCAGGTTTGAGAAAACCAAGGTAGTTAGATGAGCAGTGGTGGAAATAGTAGGGGGAAAACTATTCTTAGGTTATTTGCTTCATAACCAAGTACAATAGAAGATTAGAACCTGAAGACTGTTAAATCACAATGTCTTCTCTGGAAGTGCTTAATGTATCCAAAGCTCCATGTATCTAGAGCTCAATGTATCCAGAGTTCGTCCGTCTCTTTACTCCGTGCCCACAAAGAAGAACAGACTTGAAGCAGCCAAGGATCCCAAGGACAGCCTATCTCCTCACCTCAGGCTGACCGCTCTTTTCTTAGAAAAGTCTTTTATCCCACAAAGTCATCCCATGGTCCCTACGTGTTACTGAACGTCATGTCACGAGTTTAATCCCCAAGAGAATAGGCTTACTTTATTATAATCCAAAGACCCTAGCCATCCTGCTCCCAGCCATGTAAGCTGGAAATCCCCTACCCTGGAAACAAGAAGGACTGGATATCAGAAGGGACACAAAGCAGGCCCCTTCCTTCCTTCTAGATTTCATTTATTTATTTGACAGAGAGAGACAGCAAGAGAGGGAACACAAGCAGGGGGAGAGGGAGAGGGAGAAGCAGGCTTCCCACTGAGCAGGGAGCTCAAAGCAGGGCTTGATCCCAGGACCCCGGGACCATGATCTGAGCCTAAGGCTGACGCTTAATGACTGAGTCACCCAGGTGCCCCACGGAGCGGTTTCTTAACCTCAACATTTGGGGATAATAATTCTTTGTTGTGGGTTGGGGGGGGGGAAGCCTTGTGCACCATTAGGATATTTAATAACATCCCTTTGCCCACCAGATACCAGGAACACTCTTCCAGTTATGACAACCAAATATGACATTGCTAAATGACCCTTGGGGAACAAGATCACCTCCAGGTGAGAACCACCAGGACAGAGAATTACAGATGTGTCTCTATCCTGGGAAACCATCTCCAAGAAGAAGCCCAACATCAAGCAGAGTCATAAATTCTGTAAAAAGAAAATCAAACACCTTTGGAAGGGTCTTATTTTAAGGACATAAGGACAAATACATGGTGCAGATCTGCAAGTCACCTGGCTTATGCCCATGGCGGACACCACCAACCAGCTCTTGCCCTCTTTCCTTCTAAGCCTGAAGATACCTCTCTCCTTCCCGTGCTGCTGTGCTGGTGGCCATTGCCAACTGACTGGACTTGTTATGGGAGAATCGCATGTATTTTTGACCTATCTCTCTCTTGCCATCCCTGCATTGAATTACACTAACAGAGAAGGGTGTCCACCTTTTGTCTTCCCCAACATGGCCAATAGGTTCAGCCCCCTCCCCTCCATAATGCACAATGGCAATAATTCTCTTCGGAAGGAGACACATACTTCCCTATAGAAAAATCCACATCTTGGGGAAAGGAGGGTGTGTGCACGTATAATGAACCCCCCCCCCCCCACTGTAATCCTAAAAGCTGTGCCCCCCCCCCACTTATCCCCTAGTTGTGAATCCCCGTTATGGATTGTAGACATGGTTCCTTGGAAGAAAAATCTTTTTCCCCTCTGTACATTTGTCCTCTGAGAAAACACATGAATGTTACTTATGCATGGAGCCCTTGACATATTCCATTTTCTTTAGTCATCCAAATATGGATTTAAATATGTTTTTAACCTAATGCAGTCTGAGTTATGACTTCTTAGTCTGAATAGGTCAACGTATATGGCTGGCTAATTGAAGGCAGATCTTTCTCAAGCTCCAGGCTAGAATAAATTTATTTCTCATGGCACTCCTTCCTGGGAAAGACTAAGAGCTGTATTTGCGAAGCACGGTTAGAAGGAAAAAAAAAATCGTCCTCCCCTGTGGTCTGTGTAGATAGTGCAGGAGGATAGGCTCCGCTGATAGTGAGAATCTCAGCTGTTGCAAAATGATGAGGAATGATTTTTGCCTGAAGGAGAGAGTTCAAGTTCAAAAGCCTAGCCGAAATGCCTTCTAAATGCATAGCATTTCTATGCGCCTATTAGAGTGACTAAAATGACAACCCCAAGTGCTGGCAAGGATACAGAGCTCCTGCAGTTCTCACAGGTGGCTGCGAGAAATGCAGAAGGTTACAGCCACCCTGGAAAGCAGTTTGGCAAATTCTTATAAAGTTAAGCATACGACTATCATTCAAACCAGTGAGCCCGCTCCTAGGTGTGTATCTGAATGAGTTGAAAACCCACGTTCCCACAAAAACCCGTTCGCAAATGTTTATGAGGACTTTATTCATAATTCTCAAAAATTGGAAACAACCAAGGTGTCGCAGTCTGAGTTCTTGTGTTTGGTCCAGGGATGGCCGGTCTTCTTGTACTGAGGAGTGGTACACCCTACTCCAGCCCTCTGTGGGAGCTGTAGCCTTGACCTCTGTGTGGCTTGAATTGAGCCCTTCCCCGGAGCTGGTGGGATCGGGCACGTATTGGCATCCTACATGCCAAATCTGACCATTCTCTTGTTTGTCTTCATTTTTTCATTAGTTTCTTTCTCCTGTATCACCTGCTCCTGCCCTTTTCTCTTTGAGCCTGGAGCAATTTCCCTTGCTTCCTTCTTGCAGCACCAAAAGACTTTTTGAAGAAAAGAAATGTTAGAATTACTCTCCTCACAACATACTTCAGACTCATTCTGTGCTCGAGTTGTTTCTTGAACCTCTCTGCAGTGACAAGGAAGACATTTAAGGATAGACATTTAAGATTGACAGCTGTCTCCCTGATGGTGTGTGCGTGTGTCTTTGGAGATTTCTGGAGGAAATGATTAAATCCTGTGTAGCTCAATGTCAGATTCCAAAGTTTCATGTGAGTTCATCATGGCCAGGCATCTGGACATAATGGTGAATGACAAGGGTCTAACCCCTCTTAGGCCATCAGACTGTGCTGGGCAGGTGGTATCTTCCATATGTTGGCAGCTCTATACTTTGTTCTGTAAGTATCTGTGACTAGCACTGAATTGAACAAAATCTCCCTCCCAGTTGTGATGAAGATCTGTGATACTCAAGACACAGTAAACTATGGCTTTTGTATCAGTTAGCTATTGCTGTGTAACAAACATGCTCAAAATCCGAGTGGCATACAATAAACATTTAATTTTTGCTCAAAAGCTTGCAGGTTGGCTGTTCCATGTGTCTCTTATTCTCCTTTTGGGATGGCAGGCCAGCCGAGACCTATTCTTTTCTCAGTAAAGGCAGAATTGCAAGAGGGCAAGCCCAACAATGCAACATATTTCAAGCCCTATGCTTCTATAATATCTGCACAAGCCAAATCAAGTGAGGTGTCTGAACCCAAAGTCAGGGGGCAGGCCAATACACTGTCTTTTATGGGAGGAATTGCAGAGTGACATGTCAGAGGGCATGAATCCAGGAAAGGGTGATGAGCTGGAGCGATAGTTTACTCTAGTCCAGTGTGTAGGGCTGGAGATATGGGGTCGGGCAGACATGGACTTAAGCCCCTGCTCCACCACGGACTACGATGACTTGAATAGTAACTTAGCATCTTTGAGCTCTGCTTTCTCATCCCTCTGACAAATGAGTGTAATAAGATATCCGAGTCTTGGTGCCATGAGGATTAGATGGACTGATACGCATAAGCCACTTATCAGAGTTTCTGGCTTATTGGCAAGTGCTCAATAAATTGTAGCTGAAAACAAAAGCTCTAAATAGTTGAAGAAATTCCTCCAGGGGTATGGGTATGAACGAGGCATCTACGCTTCACATTAGCCACTGTGAAAATTGCTCCCTCATTGCTCTTCCTGGGGCTTCAGTGGCCTAAAGGAGTCTATGAATCTGTAAATCTGCCTCACCTGGCTCACAGTGGATGTTCTTAACAGATCCGACCCTTGGAACAGGATGCATGCTAAACTTTAAATGGATCAGCAAGAAAACAAACAACAGCTCAGCGTAGCAATATTTCAGGGAAGCAAACAGATGGGAGGCCAGATTGTGACTCCAAGGAATATATTAGAAAACATTAATGTATTTGTTCAAGTTAAATATTTTAAATTTGTTGGGCTAACAATTGGAAGCAAAATAATATCCTTTTATAAAAAAAAAGTGATGGTAGCCTGCTGTGTTTAAATAGCTTTTGCAGTATAAATGAATAATAAGATTAGATGATGATTTTTTTTTTTTCTAACAGTAGTCTACTTTATTTAGATATTCCAAGTCACTGGCAAGAGCTGTTAGTTTCAGGGCTGCATAATTATGGAGCCCACCAAAGCTATGGTAATTGCATTCAAGATATGGCCACATTAGATGTTGTAATCCCTAGTTGCATATGACCCAGTGAAATGAAGAGATAAGGCAGCTGGGAAGTGGAGCTTTTAATATTTTTTATCCACGAGTTTGGGTCTCCAATTTTCACACATTTCCAAGTTCCATTTAACAAAAGAAAAAAGCCTTATTAAGTAGAGTTGAAATGGAGTTTTAAAAATAGTGAATCTTCTTTTTCTCCAAGTGGTTTGAAATCAAATCTGTCTGTACCTGTGGTGATTTATGACTATTTAAAAGTGCTCGAGAATGATAGGGCTGGAAGGGGCCAGAGAAATCTGCCATCCCACTCCCCCTCATTTATTGATGAGAAGACTCCTCACCCTGGAAATGGATTTGAGGCTGATTGGGAGAATTTTGCTCATTAGGTTTGGATTTTTCTGGCAAGATCTCCTGCCTCTTGTGTCTGAGAGATGTGAAGATTGGTCATTGAAATCATCTCCTTTGGAAAGGAATGAGTAGCTCTTCAGAAATAGTGTCCAGATCAGGTTCTGTAATTGGATCTGGGACTAAATATGCCTAGACTCAAGAAGTTCTTACTCAGGAATAAAGAATGCAGGCTAGGAAAACGCTATATACGTAAGTGGCTTTATAATAAAGTGAAAATATGGTTTCTGGCATCCGTGCTTTCTAAGGAACGCTGAGGAATACTCTGCTAGTTGTCTACATTCCATATCCATTTTCTACTTTGTGATCAGTACTAGACTCCTACAGTGTATGGGCATCAGCACACCAAACTGAAAAGTTATATTCCCCAACTTCACTTGTGGATAGCAGCGGCGAGTGAAATACAAGTGGAAGTGTTGGCTGGTACTTCTGGGAAATTCTTTTAAAGGAGGCTGAGGCATTTTGAGAGATAGGAGCTCTTGGGCCATATCCTTTTCTTTAATTCTTCCTTCCTGGAACATGAATGTGATGGCTGGAGCTCCAGCAGACATTTTGTGTCCATGAAGCAGCCTTAAAGTTGAAAGCCACATGCCAAAGGTAGCAGCGAAGAAAGATCAAAGGAGCCTGGGTTGTTGGTGACTTTGTAGGTCTATCACAGCAGCCCTGGACTCTTGATCTCTGGACTCATTTTACATAAAAGATGAATAATCTCTATCTTATTTGAGTCTTAGTTATTATTTTTTTGTTTCTGTTAATATGCAGCTAAATCTAAACTTAACTGATATGAACATATTGGTTAAATAATAAATAATAGCAAATAAATCTGAAATAAATAAGATATAAAACAAATAAACATTTTAAAGTTATCATTTAAATAATAAAGAAGGTGCATTTATTAGCTACTAAGAGAGGGACTATAATAATCAATGAGGGGAGTGCCTGGGTGGTACTGTTTGTTGAGTGTCAGACTCTTGGTTTCAGCTCTGGTTGTGATCTCAGGGTTGTGAGATTGAGCTCCGCTGTGGCCTCTGAGCTCAGCAAGGAGCTTGCTTGAGACTCTCTCTCTCCCTCTCCCTGTCCTCCTCCCCCCATGTGATATCTCTCTCTCTAAAAATAATAAGGAAATAAATCTTTAAAAAAAATCAATGAGGATGGAGGGGAGACAGAAAGAGAAATAATTTTAACTTTACTATTTGCTGTACTTTTTCATATTTTTTAAAAATATTTTATTTATTTATTTGACAGATGGAGATCCCAAGTAGACAGAGAGGCAGGCAGAGAGAGAGGAAGGGAAACAGGCTCTGCGCTGAGCAGAGAGCCCAATGAAGGGCTCGATCACAGGACTCTGGGATCATGACCTGAGTCGAAGGCAGAGGCTTTAACCCACTGAGCCACCCAGGCACCCCTGTACTTTTTCATATGTAATCTCCCTTGTCTGATAAACCTTTATCTACACTTACATATCATCTATCTACATATGTATATATCAATAGATCTTTGTATATGTTTATATTGCTGTTTCCATTTTACAGATGAGTAAACCAAGGCTCAGAGTTATTAAGTATTTGTTTAAAGTACCAGCCATATTATTGTTCACGGATATGCCCCACTACCTGGCATAATGCCTGCCACAATATGTCTTGATGAATAGCCATATCTTCAACTTTCAGGGGACTCCATGACCTCATTGTACCCCTTTCCTGACTTCTTAGGAAGGTGAATGGAAGATGGGGAAAAAGAAAGTGGCTTTATGACACTGGGTGGTAAAAAGAGACCTCTCCAGAGCCAATGTTGGTTGAGACGGTGTGAGAAGCTAAGACACCTGTTGTTTTGAGTCCCTCTAGTAAAAATCCCGTGACTTTTCCTTGAGGATGATTCAGGTGACATTGGCTCCATCCTTGGCTCAGGGGCTGGTAATGAACTCAAGTGTGACCAGTCCAAAATTTGCATTCCACTGGCCACAGCAGGTGGGTTATGGGGTGTCAGAGCTTCTGAGATGCAATGACTCTTGAAATACATATCTTTACTACAAAAATTTATAAATTAACACACAGTAGAAATGATATTATAGGGTGCCTGAGGCAGGGCTTAATCTTATGACCTGAGTCAAAATCGTGAATTGTTTTGTCTCTCCCTCTTTTTTCTCATTGCTTGTTTGTTTTGTTTCTTAAATTCCACATATGAATGAAATCACATGGTATTAATCTTTCTCTGACTGACTTATTTTGCTTAGCACTATTCTCTCTAGATCCATCCATGTTGTTGCAAATGGCAAGATTTCATTCTTTTTTACGACTCATAATCCATTGCATACTTTCAGCCCATTTTCTTTATCTGTTTGTCAGTTGTTGGACACTTGGGCTGTTTCCTTATCTTAGCTATCATAAATAATGCTGCTATAAACACAGGGGTGCATATACCTCTTTGAATTAGTGTTTTTGTATTCTTTGGATAAGTACCAGTAGTGTGATTGCTGGATCATAGGGCAGCTCTATTTTCAAGTTTTTTGGGCCCTCCATACTGTTTTCTACGGTAGCTGCACCAGCTTGCATTCTCACCAACAGTGCATGGGGTTTTCTTTTTCTCCACCTCCTTGATGATACCTCTTGTTCCTTGTGTTGTTGATTTTAGCCATTCTGACAGGTGTGAGGTGATAGCTTATTGTAGTTTTGATTTGTATTTCCCTGATGATGAGTGACGATGAGTTTCTTTTCATTTGTCTGCTGGGCATTTGGATGTCTCATTTGGAGAAATGTCTGTTCATGTCTTCTGCCCATTTTTCATTGGATGATTTGTTTCTTGGGTGTTAAATTTTATAAGTTCTTTATGTAGGTTGGATACTAACCCTTGGGATGATGGTTAGTTATCCTATGATAGTTTATCTTAAATAGTTTATCCTGTTCTCCTGCAATAGTTTATCCAGACCTTAGCCTGATCGTCCAGTAAGTGAAAACTGAGGAAGAGGAAAACCAAAGTACCCCTTTTCCTTCTGTCAGTTCATCCTATAAGCAGGAAACCTGGATGCAAATTTACTTTCAAATGCAAGTAAGAACCCTTCAAGATTGGGGTGCTGTGTGTGGATTTCCTTCTCTTACAGAGCATAATTTTCCTTCTCTGCTGGTGACATAAGCTTGGAAGTGGCAGATCATGGGAATAGAACTTCCACCCATTCCCAAGTTGCTAGACTTGGACTGCCCCCAGGCTGTGGGAAAAAGCAGGTGGGTCCCAGATTTTGACTTCTTTCTCATATTTTCATAGCTACTTGAATACCCTTTTAAGCTTCTGGTTTTTTACCCCCAGTTTGCCCTTCTAGCAGGAGTAATATGAAGCTGGTGATCCTAGATGGGAATTCTGACTGCCCTGAGCTTTGTATGCCAAAAAATTTTTTGTGTGCATATTCACATGTTGTACATATCATTCATAGAAATTCATAATTGCATTTTTCTCCTAGCAGCCATAGCTTTTATTAGGGAACCAACATGTCCTGAGACCCATGAAACTCAAGACCCAATGTCTTCTATTAAGACTGTTGCCAACATTTAACCTTGAAAGAATTCACCACCTACCTTGGGTGGCCCCAAGGAATCCAATGAACCCTGAGTCCTGACTAGTTGTATTACTAGAGTGGAGGGAAGTGAAATGCTCAGCATTTCATAGTGTGTAATCCAGGGGGTTGTGTGATATAGTATGACCTTGCCCATGGCATCATCATAAAAATTGAAAGACCTTGCTTTCAATGGCAGTTCTGCTACTCACATCCTGTCTGAGTCCTGGTGTGTTATTTACCCTTTCGGTGTGTTATGGGTTGAATTGTACCCTCCCCCGACCAAATTCATATTAACTCCCAGTACCTCAGAATGTGACCTTATTTGGAGATAGAGTCATTGCAGGCATAATTAATTAAGATGAGGTCATACTGGAATACGAGGCCCCGTATGCAGTGTGTCTGGTGTCACAAGGAGAAACTTGGACCCAGACACACACAGAGAGACCCCCGTATGAACACGTGGGCAGAGACTGGGGTGATGCAGCAGGAGCCAGGAAATATCAAATATTCCAGCGCACTACTGGAAGCTAGGAGAGGGTCCTGGAAAAGATTCTCACAGCCCTGAGAAGGAACCAACCCCGCTGACACCTTGAACTTGGGCATCTAGGCTCCAGACCTGTGAGATAGTTCATCCCCTTGCTGTAGTTTAAACCCCTGTCTGAGATAGTGTACAGAGCAGCCCCAGGAAGCTAATTCACTGGGTGAAGCAGACATGGGGACACAATGTTGGGTTTCGTGTCCAGCCATCAGCCCGGCAGGGTCAGCCTCAGCTGCCACAGACAGCTACCTTGCCTGAGGTCTTGCTTTTTCCTGGGAAGCCAGGTAGGGGTGTAAAGGCCTGGTCATTTCAGCCTCATGTGGGACAACTCCCACAGACGACATTTGCTGCATAGTTCCCCAGTGGCTGGCTGATGGCTTTCTGTTCCGCACTGCTTCCTCTGTCTTTTCCTGGCAAGCACTGGTCCCTGGTGACATGTTGCATCCCCAGACTCCATTTTAGCGCATGCTCTTGGAGATCCCAATGTGTGACATGGGGTTCAGTTTTTTCAACTGCAACCCCCCCAAAACCTGGCATGGCCATTTAGCACAGATCAGCATTCGCTCATGTTGATGGAAGCTGTATTCCTGGCTGTTCCCTTCCCCATGCCACCGAAGAAGGAGGTGAGAACTATGGAAAGGGCTTCCTACATGAGGGAAGAACATAGCAGGAAATGAGGCAGCCGTTTGTTCGAGGGCTGGTTTACCGAGCACGACGTGGGTGTTCTCATCAGTGCCTTTGATGAGCTCTTGTAGGCTGCCGCCACCCCTGCCGATTGGACTGACCAGGCATCACTTGGCAACCTTCTGCCATTTCCTACAACACAGTAGTTGAGCCGTGTACCGGAGTGATCCTGCCAGTCCGTAATCTTCTGTAAGACTAGTTTGAGCGGCTGTAGTTAGAGCTGCTGAACATGGAGGAGAGGGCAACAAGGAAGTGCTTTTCATTTTGGGGAGGAAGGGAAGTTCTGTGTTCTGGAGTTCATTTCATTTTATGGTACGTGTGTGCATGAGAGAGAGAGAGGGAAGGAGAGAGACTAAGAGAGAAGGAGGAGGGAGAGGGGGAGAAATTTTGGAGGAGAAAAGGAGGAAGCCAATAAATGCATGTAGTAGATTTCCATCACTGTCTTGAAGATTCCATGCCAGGTACGCTGGACAGAGAGTCAGAGAGTAACCATCGCTATATCCCCCCCCCCCCCCCCAGGGCATGGTAAAAAAATGCCAGTGAAGTACAAAATATACAACCTGTTACGCAGCATCTGGAGCTTTAATACAAGTCCAGCTCCATATTCCTGCTAAATGTAGAAGAAATGCGTTTCAACGGTGCATGCATTTTAGAGACCTCATGACTAATGGGGAGTCACGAGGTCTCTCATTCTCCCCGCTCCCCACCTTTGCTCTGTTGAGGACTCTCCACAGCCTCCTGCTTTCTACCCCAGTCTCAGATGGTGGTATGCTGGCATAGCTATCTGGGGTTTTTCTCCCTTGAAGGCTTTTTAATTAAGTCTTCTAGAAAAATGACATGTAATTATGGAGAGAGGTTTTCTTTCGGTCCCAAAGACAACAAATATTTCAATCAAATTGGTGCAGTCCCTGTACTTTGTTTTTCTCTCTCCTTTTCTCTGGTCCATTGAGACAGTGAAAAAAAAAATCCATAAAGAAGCTCCATATTTTGAGTGTTTGCTTGATTATTTTGACAGGCTTCCAGCAGACTGTGGCAAGTCTCAAGCTCATTTCTCAGGTTCAGTCTTCCATCAGATAAATAAGTTTGATTAAACATCCTTTTAAACTCATTATCCAGTCGGCGATGACTCCTTTCAAAATGACCTTTCGCGGTACCCAGTTGGCATTTTTGGGTCATGGTGGGTTCCAGGGGGGTTCCTCAGGGGGATGCTCATGGGACGGGCTGGGTGTTCAGGGTCAGGCTGCCGTGGCTGTTGAGAAAAGGTAGAGTGTGCTGGTGAAGGGTGGCAACGTTTATTTCCAGAGATTTGAAATCTCAGACTTGGGCGGCTGGCACACTGGCGCTCCGCTTTGTGACCCCTTTGAGCCTTGGATTTCTCTTCTGTAACAGGCGATGAAGGATTCCTAGCCCTAGGGGAGTAGAGAGAATGCATTGCGTTTATGCATATGAATGCTCTTAGCATAGTTAACCCTTGTCCAGCGTCCCTGGTGGTGGTGGTGGGGTGGGCGAGACCGGCTCTGAGCTGGAGATTGCAGACAGGGTGTTTATTAAGGAGAGCTCTTGGGATCAATACGAGGGGAAGGGAGAGAACTGAGCAGGGGAGCAGAGGGAGGGGTTGGAGCTGCAGTGGGGGCCCTGTGGTCGCTTCAGCCAAGACGCACGGAGCTCTGCAGCCGGAATGGCCAAGATGACCTGGTCGGGTACTCCACGTCTATCAATCCCTGGCTCATGGGCTCGTGACCTTGAGCCAGTGGCCCTATGGCTGGGGAGGCATGTCTTTCCTTGAAGACATGGCCACCGCCAACACCGCGCTCAGCAGATGCTGGCTGCTCTTGTCACGGGATCTAGACTAAAAGGAACCTTGACTTTTGGAATGTTTCTCACTTCTTTTCTTTTTTAAAGATTTGTCTATTTGAGAGAGAGAAATAGCAACAGAGACCGTGAAAGAGAGAAAGGAGGAGTGGGGAGGAGAGGGAGAAGCAGGCTCCCCATCAAGCAGGAAACCCAGGAGCCGCAGATCATGACCTGAGCCGAAGGCAGACGCTTAACGGACGGAGCCATGCAGGCGCCTGTGGTTTCCACTTCTGCGAGGTGCAGAGCCCTGGCCTGGCATCCCAGCCTTCAGGGCAGACGCTCATTTCACAAATACGTGTTGGGCCGCCGTGTGCCCAGCCCCCTTGGCTCTCGTGGATCTCCCATTTCACTTGAGGTTCTTGTGATCTACATGGTTCACACCAGGATGATTCCATGCTGCTGGGAAAGAAATGAGCTCAGGACACACACACACACACACACACACACACACAAGGGCTGCTGTGAGGTGAGTCAGCGGCATCCTCCAAGCAGACAGTGATAGAATTATGGGTTCCAGAGGTTTACTGGGAGTTAACACCTGTGCAAGATGGAGGCGGAGGAAGCAGGACTGGCCAGGGGGAGGCTTCGGGCTGTGAAGCGGGCGAGCTCAAGTCCTGGTGAACCTAGCGGAGGCTCTGGAGGGAAGATTTGCTCACTGGGGGAAGCCTGTGTTGGACACCAATGGCTAGGCCCTGCAACCCCGGTCATGCTCAGGCATGGCTGTAGCAGATCCAGAAGGATCTGCCGCTGCCCCGTGAGGACACACGTGCACATGGTAGCTGCGGCAGGTGCATAGAAGGACTTTGGCACTTTCCCCTCTGCTTTCCTTTCGCCTTTTTTGTTTGTGGGTTCAGAATCTGTAGCAAGGAACAGGAGAGTGTGAAAAGCCGTGCAGCATCACATGGCTCTGGGAGCGGCGGTATTGATCTGTTGGTTGTGTACCATATGCCAGCCACGACACGAAGCGACCTGCGTGCGTGATCTCCATGAATCCTGCCGCGAGCCTCTAAGTTAGAGACTTTACAATTCCCGTTATACAGACAAGGAAAATGAGGCCCACAGTGGGAGGTCATGTGCCCAATTCACATAGTGAATGAGTCCAAGCTCCTGAACTGGAAACTGTGCTCTGCCCCTTGCAGCCCTGGCTGTCACAGAGCAGAGCTACAGGGCTCAGGAAATCTCCCCAGGGGGAAGCTAGATCTGAGAGCTTGGGAGCGATTGTCTGGACAGATGGCAAAAAACAGGCAGATGGCCTGATTTGCTGGAGGGAGGGTCTCGGTGATCCCTGGGAAGCTGTAAGGCTAGCAGGTTCCACTGGGACCCTAAAACCACTTACAGACAAAGTCAACAGAAATGAAGGGGAAAAGGCATGCAGAGCTTAGAGGTTTCTCTCTCTCTCTTTCTCTTTGTGTGTGTGTGTGTGTGTGTGTTAGCCTCTAATGAGAACTCAAATTGGACTGTTGTCTTACTCTATCGTTAGAGTGAGCAGGAAAGTCTGTTCTCGATAAAAATGGCGGGCAATGGCCCCCAGGCAGGGGTTTGGAAATCTCTTCTCTTTCTGTCAGAATCAGGATTTCACAGGGAGGCCAGATCTCTGTCGCTGTCATGTAAGCAGAGGCTAATTGCTTTCTGAATCTGTGCCTGGCAGAGTCTGGGATGGAGAAAGACACTTTGCACTTGGGCTTGCTGGAGGGTAGGCACTCCGAATTTGGGGTTAACTAAAGGCTGGGGCAGAGATGGTCTGGGGAACCAGCCTGACTCCATGGCCTCCTGTTCCGGGTCTTACCCATCCTCCCTCAAGTCTTAATCATGCAGGATTATCTCTCAGCTCTGATCTGCCTGTTGTCTACCTTGTCAAAGTCTCCCCATTGCTTATAGGACGAAATTCAGTACAGAAATTCAGATTACTTGGTGAGCACTCTGGGATCAAACCCTGCCTACTTCATTACTCATACTAATGAGCTTCATTATTCATACTGATCTGTTCTATTCTCTGAACATGCCTTGCCCTTTACTTGCCTCCTTGCCTTTGCATAAGTGATTCCCCTTGCTTGGGCTGCTTTCCCCAACCTTCTCTACCTAAGAAACTCCTACATATCCCTCAAAACCCAACTCGAATTCACCTTGACTTTAACCCCTTTAGCCTATGGTTTCTCAACCTGGGCCCATTTTGTTCTTTTAATTTTTTAAAAATTAATTAATTAATTATTTTATTTTTAAAAGATCTTATTTATTTATCTACTTACTTATTTGAGAGAGAGAGCATGAGCAGCGGGAGGGGCAGAGGGAGAGGCAGAGAATCTCAAGCAGACTCTGCAGCAAGCATGGAGCCTGACCCTAAGATTGTGACTTGAGCTAAAGCCAAGAGCTGGTCACTTAACCAACTGAGCTACCAGGTGTCTCTTATTTATTTATGTTTTAAAGAAATCTCTATACATGACAGGGGGGCTGTCACAACCCCAGATGAAGAGTCACATGGTCCACCATCTGAGTTAGCCAAGTGCCCCAACGTTGGCGCATTTTGGGCTGCACATTTCTTTGATGTGGGGACTCTCCTGGGCAGCATCCTTGACCTCTCCCCACTAGATGCTGGTAACATCCACCTCTGCCAGTGTGACATTAAAAATACCTCCAGACATTTCTCAGTATCCTCTGGGGCACAGAATCACCCCTGTTTGAGAACACTGCTTAGCCAGTGTTAGCCACTCCTTCTATGTTTATCTGGCCTTTTACCCAGGTATCTTATCTTACTGCGCTCTTATTACTTGCTTATCTATCTGTCCCCTCACCAGACTGAAAGCTCCTTCTGGCTGGGACTCTGCCTCATTCACCTCGGTGGCCTCAGCTCCGTGTATTGGGCTTGGCACATAGTAGGTACGCCATGAGTATTTGTTGAGCACATGAAGAGCTGTGACATGGCTTTGGGGGACAGCAGCTGTCTGGAAATGTGTTTCTTTACAAAACCAAGGGCGATTGATTACCTTTGGGGTACTAACATTGACCACCTCGTGGACTTGTACAGATTGAATAATGTAAGAGATTTAAAGCTCTGAGACTAGGGCCTGACACATAGTATGTGTTTAACATACATTAGTATTTTGCTCTTGTTACTTTTCTTACTTTCCAGAACTCTCTCTTTCAGAGAAATTTGAGGGTCACCAATGGCATGGATATAGCAGACACAGTGGGGATCCACCTTGAGTCTGGACACTTCTACATTTAGGCTACTTCAAGGGGAGTTCTTCCTTATAAAGTAGGTTGTAAATAGATATGGTGCCAAGAGATCTGCAGACATAGTGGTTAAGCGCGAAGGCTCTGGGCCAGACCACCTGGGTTGGAATCTTGAGACAATTTCTTACTCAGTTTCAGTTTTCTTACCTGTAAAATGGGGATGATGATAGCCTCTACCTCAGAGTCTCACATGAGGGTGAGATTGACGAACAAATGTTAAATGATACATCACAGGATTCTGTAAGTCTTTCACCATCATCATCATCATTATAATTTTCATATGTTCTCTTTTTTTCAGCTTTACTAAGGTATATAACTGATAAATAAAATTTTAAGATGTTTGAAGTATGCATCATGACTATTGGGTATATGGATACATTGCAAAATGTATATTCCCACCATCTAGTTAATGAGCACATCCATCACCTCATATTTTTTTGTGTCTGAGAACATTTACGTTGTATTCTCTTAGCAAATTTCAGTTATGTAATACTGTGTTATCAACTACAGTTGCCATGTTTACACTAGATTCTCAGACCTTATTCTTCTTATAGCTATTTGTACCCACCTCCTGGTGCCTGGTAACTCCTTTTCTATTCTCTATTTCTAGGAAGTTAGCTGCTTTTTTTTTTTTTTTTAAGATTCCACATATATTAAATTTAAAAAGTTTTTAAAATTCCACATATAAGTGAGATAATATGGTATTTGTCTTTCTCTGCCTGGCTTATTTCCTTTAGCATAACATTCTCAAGGTTCATCCACATTGTGATAAATGAAATAGCAGGACTTCTCTCTTGTGGCTAAATAGCATTCCATTGTGCACATGCACACACACACACCCCTCACATCTTTATCCATTCATCTGCTGATGGACATTTAGGTTGTTTCCATATCATGGCTATTGTGAATAACGCTGCAATGAAAGTGGGAATGCAGACGTCTCTTTGAGATCCTGTTTTCATCTCCTTTGTACTCAAGAGGTAGGATTCTGGATCATAGGGTAGGTCTGTTTTCAATTTTTTGAGGAACCTCCATCCTGTTTTCCATAGTGGCTGCACCAGTTTATATTCCCACCAGCAGTGCACAAGGGGTACCCTTTCTCCGCATCTCCATCAACACTTGTTATCTCCTGCCTTTTTGTTGGTAACCATTGTGACAGGTGTGACATGGTATCTCACTGTGGTTCTTTTTTTATTTTTTATTTTTATTTTTCAATTAAAAAAAAGATTTTTATTTATTTATTTGACAGAGATCACAAGTAGACAGAGAGGCAGGAAGAGAGGGGGGAAGCAGGCTCCCTGCAAAGCAGAGAGCCCAATGCAGGGTTCAATCCCAGGACCCTGAGATCATGACCTGAGCCGAAGGCAGAGGCTTAACCCACTGAGCCCCCCAGGCACCCCTCACTGTGGTTCTGAGTCACATTTCCCTGATGATGAGTGATGCTGAGTGTATTTTCTTGTACCTGTTGGCCATTTGTATGTCCTCTTTGGACAAATCTCAGTTTGGACAATTTCAGTTTCTCTGCCCATTTTTAACTTGTATGATTTGTGTTTTTGTTATTGAGTTCCTTGTGTATTTTGGATTTTAATCCCTTATGAGATATATGATTTGCAAATACTTTTTCCCATTCCATAGGTTGCCTTTTCATTTTGTTGGTGGCTTTATTTACAGTGCAGAAGCTTTTTAGTTTGATGGAGTCCCACTTGTTCATTTTTGCTTTTCTTGCCTTTGCTTTTCACATAAAAAAAAAAAAATCATTGACATCACCAGTTAAGGAGCTCACTCCCAGTTTTCTTCTAGGGGTCTTATGGTTTTGGTAGGTGTATATATTTTTTTCTTTTTAGAGAGAGAGAGAGCACACACAAGTTGGGCAGGGGTAGAGGGAGAGAGAGAATCTTAAACATGCTAGGCATGGAGCCCAATGTGGGGCTCGATCTCATAACACTGAGACCATGACCTGAGCCGAAATCAAGAGTCAGATACTCAACCGACTGAGCCATACAGGTGCCCCTCAGGTGTATTCTTAAATTATGTCTCCAAAATAGATCTTCCTCTATGGGGAGCTGGAATGTTTTGAGACTGTTTGGTTGGTATAGACATGCCACTACTCCCAATTTCAATCCCCAGCAGACATGACTAATTAGGCAGTACTTTTCCTCCTGAGCCATAGAATTATTCTCCAGGCAGCTACTGCCAGGAGATCATTATTTTCATATAATACAAAGCCTCTGCCTTAATTATCCCGAGGAATCTTCATGAGGTACTAAGTTTTGAGGGGGAAGGGAGAAAGTACACTAGACCATTGGGTCAATGATGTGACGAATTGTTTCCTTGGATTGAATTTGTTTCCTTGGGGTTGAATTTGCTACTGCCCTTCCATCGGCTAGTGTACCTGGGATATTGTTCCCCCAACCCTCCAAAATGTCAGCGCCAGGTCTAGGTAAGCCAACATGACAAGCTCCCTTGGGGAAAGCTGGGGCCAACTCCACATTCACAGTGCCTTTGACCAGTGTTACTCAAAGTGCAGTCCGTGGACCAAAGTGGCCCCTAAACTTGCTGGTCCATGATAAGTATAGAGATGGAGAGTATGTTAGTTTTCTAAGGCTGCTGGAATAAATTACCCCCAACTGGGGAGCAGAGTTGGTGCTTAAGACAACAGAAATATTTTCTTTCACTGTTTTGGAAGCTGGATGTCCAAAACCAAAGTGTCGTGAGCTGTGCTTCCTCAGAGACCCTGGTTAGAATTCTTCCTTGTCTCTTTAACTTCTGGTGGTTGCCAGCAATTTTGGCATCCCCTGCCTTGTAGACCATCACTCTAATCTCTTAGTATTTTTCCCTTCAGTTTTATTGAGATGGAATTGATCTGGAGACTGTGTAAGTTGAAGGTATAGCACAGTGACCTGACTTTATATACTGTGAAATGATCATCACGAGAAACTTAGTTAAATTCCACCACCCTACTGGAGTCCAGGTTGGTGTCTGGGGTCCAGAGGCCTCTTCAGCCTCACTCCTATACTCTAGAATTTTCTCAGAGATATCCTGTCCATGAATAGTTGTTAGTCATTCTTCTTGTGAGGGGGGAGTAAAGTCAGGAACAGCCTGTGACTTGACTTCTCCTCCTCTTCTCATAAGGACATCGGTTATTAGACTTAGGGCCACTCTAATTTAATTTGACCTTGTCTTAACCAATTATACTGGCAAAGACTCTGTGTCCAACTAAGGCTACTTTCTGAAGTTCTGGGTGGGACGTGTATTTTAGCAGAGAGGGGCACTGTGCAAGAGAGTAAGCATCTTTTAGACCACACTTAGATGATTCTACCCTTCTGCCATATCAACTTTATGGACATTCAGGGGGCGACGAGGGTCCCCCCAGAAGGCAAGTGGAAGCATCATTTGGGGGAGCCGTACTACCTCCAGCCCAGTCAGAATGAGTGTGTGACCTGCTAAACTAATGAAACCCCACCACATACAGCAAAGCAGTTCAGCCAGCTTGGTGGTGAGCTTGTGTGGGTCTCCCTCTCACATCTCATAGTCCTAGTGGTGGCTTGTGTGTCCGGATGCCTTCTAAACTCAAGGCTCTAACAGGTCTATGGGTTCTGCGAGTTGGATTTGTTTGAGTAGGTGCTCGCTTGTCTCTTCCTTTCCTGAGGAATCATTTTCTAAGGAAAACAGAGTAGGGTCACAGCGTGAGGTAAATGCACTCATTAAAGACAAAGCAGAATAAACAGAATTTGCGGCATCCCTAGGTATTCTTTCCCAGGAGCTGTTCATGAACTTGAATAAGTTTGCTTGACAGCAGAGGGCCCTCAGAGAGATTGCCCAGAACAGCTCTGTAGATGTGACTGAGAATTTCACTTTTCTTCTCTGCCAACCCTGTCTCCTCTCAAGAGAGCACCCAGTCTGTAAGTAAAATGGTAATTCTGTGAGCAGATTACATAATGTTGTTGTTGGTGGTGGTAGCAATTAACTCAATTTTTTGAGTACCTGCTGTGGTCCAGGTGCTCTGTAAATTTTAAATCAACTTTGTGGGGTATGTGTTTCTATCACCCATTTCCCAGAGGAGTTAACTGAGGCTCAGAGGGTGAAGTTGTTAGTTTAATGTCGTACAAAGACTATCACAAGAGCTAGAGTTGGAACTCATACCTCTGAGTGATCCCTTGTGTCTACAGGGAATGTTGCCCAGAATCTGGGAGGGTCATCTGCACATTCTCTGTTTCCACATAGGGTTGTAGGTGCTACCCTGAAGAAATTTGCATTTGGCTGCTGTGTTCGTCCAGGAAGGGAGCTGTGGTTTACTCGGCTGGATCAGACTTGGGTTCAGATTCTGGCTAAGCCACTTACTAGCTGTCCTGGTCCTGGGAGCTCATCTCTACAGCCTGCCTGTCTCAGATTTCCGTGTCAGCTCCTGGTGGATCTGACTCCTGGCTGGGCACTGGAAGGACACTAGAAGGTCAGAGGAAGGGAGAAACCAGGGTATTTCTCCCCTCCCTCTCTGCTTCTGGCAGCCTTGCTAATTCCTTCAAGTTTCCAGCTTCCGACAGGGGACCCTGACCCCAGGGTCCTTCCACCATCCCACCTGCCGAGGTGTAGAGCATCTTTCTGCTATAGCTATTCTCCAGGTGGTCTTTCCATCCCTGGCTCCCATGTAAGCAATTCCCTGCATTAAATCTTCTCTGTTCTAAATACTCAGAATGGTTTCTCACTCTTTGGTTAGATCCTGATTGAGATACCAGCTAAGGAACTTCACTTCTCTGACCCTTAGTTTCCCTATCTGTAAAACAGGGATAATTATGGTGCCTACTACCTATTTGTAAGGATTAAATGAGATAATTTTAGTTAAACCTTTGGCTCAGTTCCTGGCATATAATAAGACTGGTTTTCCTGGATCAGAGATCCTAAGCATGGTTTTCTTTCTTTCTTTTTCTTTTCTTTTTTAAGATTTTATTTATCTAGTTGAGAGAGAGAGAGAGAGAGGGAGAGGGAATGAGCAGAGGGGAGGGGCAGAGGGAGATGGAGAAGCAGACTCCCCACTGAGCAGACAGACTGACATGGGGCTGGATCCCAGGACCATGAGATGATGATAGGACCTGTAGGCAGACGCTTAACCAACTGAGCCACGAAGGCGCCCAAGGCATGACTTTCTTTCAGCAATTTATGCAATATCATTAATTCTGTAGTTAGCCACAGCGCTGTATTTTGCTTTACTTTTTTGAAAAGCATTGGTTCTGGTTGTGCCTATTAATGAGCATCGTACTCAAATGACTGAGCCTGGGGACTCAGTGCTTCTGCTCCCTCTTTTCTCTCCATCTTCCACTTGAAGCCAGCATTTCTCCTCCCTGCCATGCACAGCCATGTGGATGCAGCGAGAATGCTGAACTTTCAGAATTTCCTGGGGCTCCTGAAAGGCTTGTGTGTCATCATGAGACACACGCTCGTCTTATAAATCTGTCTTTCATCGAAGCTTCAGTTACTCATGCCAAGTGTCAGCATATCAGCTTGTTGGCTAATTTTAGCCTTCTCTCTGACTGTCTTGCAGACATGTAATTAATGCCACAGTTCAGCAGAGATCCAGGGATCTCTCTCTTTTGCATTATGATGGTGAGGCCTTGGCCATTAGCGTTTAGGTTCAAAGTCTGCAAGTGTTACTTGTGTGTGCCATTTCAATGTGTCCCATTCCTGCACACTGGGCCACTTGTCCCTTTAAAATCTAAATCAGAGTGGTCCAAGCTCTCATCCTATGTCTTGGGGGAAAGTCCAGTGCCTTCTTGGATATATCTGAGAATTCTCAGAGGGCTCCTGTACTCTTGGTCACTTCTTGTTTGGAATTTGAAAGGGCTTCACGGGACATCTTGCTTCCTGAAGCTATTGTCGTCTCTCTGTCTTGCTTTGAACATAGTACCTCTCCTTGATGTCTCAGAGAATTACCAAAATAGGTGAGTTGTGTGTAGCAGACATTCACTAATGTTTTGGGGATGGCCGAGGGGGATCACAGCTTGAGACCAATGAAGAAACAGTTCAAACTAGATATTCAACATTGAAAATCTCCTTACCCATTCCCACTACAGGGACTGTCTCAGCAAGTGTCTTTCTTCTTGGACTGCCAACTGCCGCCATGTTGCTAGAGCTCCTCGCTCCTTGAGCTTTCTCTTCCCACCTTCTCTCCTTTTGGTTTGCTCCTCAACCTCCAAACTCCAAGTTGGCACTGAGGGTGAGAAACATCTTCTCCCCCACTGGAATTTCTCATAGGCATAGAGATGGCTTGGATAAACATTTGGGGGAGGGAATGAGCTTTCTTCCCATACATTCTAGAGCTCTCTCCAAAGCTTAGAGGATGGTGGAGGGGAGAAGAGATGGGGGACAGAGAAGAGATGCCTGAGCCAGCTGGTGAGAGACATAGGACAGCCAAAGACCCACATGAAAGCCCAGTAAATGTTTTAGGATTAGTGATGTCCGCTTTGGCCCCTAGTCATTGTTCTTGTTGTCGCCACGAACACCTCTTCTTTGTGCCCCCTGTGGAATATTCGGGTAAAGATGACATAGTTGAGAAATTCTTGCTCTTGGTAGATTCCTTTGGGGGTTTGAAGAGGTGACCAGGCTGCCAATACTGTAGATGAAGTCGTGTATCTGAGGAAATTCCAGAGGCACCAGGGTTGAGGATGTTGAAAGGAACATGAGCACATCAACCTTGGGATGTGCGGAAATCAAGGGTCCAGGAATGTTCTGGAATGTGCTGGAATATGCAGAAATCTAGGGATGAAACTTTGGACTTCCTCAGTAGTGGAATTAATGAGAGTCTGTCAGTTGGGGTCCTGGCAGGAAGCGGATGGCATTCTCAGACTCCTGTGAGGGGCTGTTTTAATACAGGGCTATTTCCAAAATGGTGAGCAGTTTGGGGAAAACAACACGAAACGGTGTCTTATCCTGGGGTCTTATCAGTGGAGTCACTGTCCCTACAGGTCTGAAGGGCAGGGAGTAAATGCTACACCTGGCGTCATGTACCACCAGGACCAAGGAGCCATAGGATGGCACAAATCTTGCATGTTCATTTCCATGGCTGCTGTAACAGATCACCCCAAACTTAGTGGCTTAAAACAACACAGAGTTGTTATTTCATAGTCGTGGAGGTCAGAAATCCAACCTGGGGTAAACTCAAGGTGTTGGCAGCAGTTCTAGGGGAGAATCCACTTCCTTTCTTTTCCAGCTTCTCCCCGTATTCCCTACCTCCTGGTCCAAGCCAGCCTGTCCCTCTGACCTCCTGCTTCTGTCTTCTCGTTCCTGGTCCTTCTGAAGTCAAAGCTCCCTCTGCCTCCCTCTTATAAGCACCCCCGGGTTATATCCAGGGCTCACCCCAATAATCCAGGAGAACTACCCCTGTCTTGTGCCCTTGCATACCACATCTCACAAAGTCCCCTTGGCCATGTAGAGCTCTGGGGATTGGGCTGTGGACACAAGTGGTCGGGGAATGGGATTCTGCATAGCAGAGCATGGAACACCAGGCCCCACTGTCTACACTTGCTCCCTCCGCGCAGTGCAAACCACAGGATGTTCACTGTGAGTACTGACATGCATGTGTGCATCGTGCAATGTCAGACATCTTTGTGTGAGATTAGTGCCTTGATTGAGATGCAAGGCTTTCTCTGCAGATCACACCTGCGGAAACACTTGCTGCGGATTGTCCCCATAGTGTTGCTGACTATATTTTAAAGCAGGTCTGCTCCTCAGTTACAGTGTAAGCTTCCAGCTGTAAAGGCAACAAGCCAAACTTTGTATCTTCCTGGTGCCCTCACAGAGACTCATACACAGTAGGTGCTCAGTAAATTTCCTGGCGTGATTATCAGACTACTCCCAGGGCTATTCTGAGTAGCTGGGCTGAAGGATTCCCTGAAAAGGAGTCTGGGGTTTATCCTGGGGCAATAGGGAGCTATGAAGCTGTTAGGTAAGAGCATGACAAGACTTGGGGAGAAAAATGGGGAAGGGTTTGACATTCCAGCTTTACAAGGCTTTGAATAAAGACCAAGAGGTGAGCATTTGAAAGTTGCATATGTGGGGACCAGTGAGGTTTCATGGGGAGAAGTGGACCAGATATCTTTCTGGTTTGCCTTTGTCAGCAGTTTGTAAAAATTGCACACCTATACTTTTACACTTTTAGTCTTTGAGCCTGATTATCTTTGAAACTCCCATGGTGTCTAGCACTGGTCTGGCACATAGTAGGTGTTAATTAAAATTTTGGTGGGTCAGACTGAATGTGATAAGCTACCTGTCCTTGAAGATTCTAGGCTTCACATTCCACATTTGTGAAACCAAGGGGTTAGACTGCGACACTTAGAGCCCGATTGTCTCAGTGGTATTTAAAATCCTGCTTCTCTGCATGGAGGGCATTCACCGGAGAGAGGGAATTTGCACCAGAAGACTTTGGAGGATCTCACTCAGCCTGGAGACTTGTAGATTGACAGCTGCCTCTAACATTCATCAAACATCCGTGTGCACCAGAGCTGTTCCCAGGCCTTGCAGTAGGTTGTTTCATTAAATCTTCTCAGTAATCCTATGAAAAGGGCATTGTTTACAGGCCCATTTTACAGATGAGGAAACCGAGGCTCAGAGCATCAGGTAGCTTGCTCATGGTCACACAGCCAGGGGATGATAGAGCTGGGGTTTGAACTCAGGTCCCTGGACTCTGGAAATCAGCCCTGACACCCTCTGCTTTGATGTTCAGATCCTGCTAGTTTTCTTAACCCCTAAATACCTCAGTGTCTATACGTAAGGAAAAAGGATGCTCTCTTACATAATCACAATTCAGTTTTCAAAATCAGAAAAGGTAACATCTCTCTATAGCATTATGACCTAATCCACAGTCTGTTTTAAAAATTGGTCGACTGGCCCAGTAACATCCTTTTATTCTCGGTCCAGAATCCAATCCAGGATTCTGCATTACATTTAGTTTCTGTGTCTCCTTACCTCCTTTCTTCCGAAACAGCTCCTCAGCCCTTCTCTGTTCCTTGACCTACACATCTTCAAAGTGTCCAGACCTGTTATTTTGTAGAATTTCCCTCAATTCAGCTTCCCCGAAGACCATGATTAGATTTAGGCTGTGTACTTTTGGCAGGATCAGCACCAAGATGAAGCTGCATTTTTTTCTCAGTGCATCCCTTCAGGAGGTGTGTGCATGCTGTTGTTTTGTCCTGTTCATGGTGAGGTTCACTTAGATGTCTCCATTAGCGGGGTGGACAGGTTTCTCCACTGTCAGGAGGGGATGCTTAGAGATTTTTTGGAACCCTCACCAAGCCCCAAGGAAGCTTGGGCTGCAAAGCCTCAGGGAGCTGAGGTCCTTATATTGCTCTCTTGGTTGTTGTCGCTCAGTCCCTCAGCATGCACCGTGGGGCGTGAGTGCTGGCCACCCAACTCAGTGGTTCCAGGTCCTGGCCACCTCTCTGTGCCGGTCTCCTTCCGGTCTTATTTGTGGAATTGTGGTGGCCTCTGCAATGTAGGCTTCCTGGGGAAAACCAGTGAGCCCGTCCTGCTGGCTTTCTCTTCCTGAAGATTTAATACAAGTGAGGCTCACCCCCTTGTAGCCTGTTCTTCCTTTCTTGCCATAGGACTCATGGAGTCTTTAACACTTTTTCCCTCTCTCCCTCCCTCCCTTTAGCAGTCAGTTCTCTCCAGTACCTCCTTTGTGTTTATCCGTGAACCAGACTGTCAAGCTCTCCTACAGGTGACAGCCATTAAACAATTTCACAATGAAATACCCAATCACAGACCTTGATAATGCAGCCACAGAACGTCAGAGTGGGAAAGCACCTGAATTCATTTTACAAACCACGAAACTGAGGCAGAGACCTCACAGCTGTCCAGAGTCAGGGAGGTTCTAGAACTTGGGTCTCCGGATGCCCACTCCTGCCCTCCATCGCTCAACCCAGGCCCCAGCTGGTGGATGACAGAGCTCAGGGCTCGCTAATTAAATAGGCCCTTCTTAAGAATCAATGAAACAAGATGGAATTGGGAGGGAGACAAACCATAAGTGACTCTTAATCTCACAAAACAAACTGAGGGTTGCTGGGGGGAGGGGGTTTGGGAGAAGGGGGTGGGATTATGGACATTGGGGAGGGTATGTGCTTTGGTGAGTGCTGTGAAGTGTGTAAACCTGGTGATTCACAGACCTGTACCCCTGGGGATAAAAATATATGTTTATAAAAAATAAAAAATTAAAAATAAACAAACAAACAAACAAATAAATAAATAGGCCCTTCTTGTGTAGGAGAAACCGCTGGGCATTGTAGGAGACCAAATATTTATCTTCTCAACAAAGCAAAGTAAACTTAAATAAAATGCAGACAACTGTCTCCTGTGTAAAAATAAGGCCGTGAAGATGGAGATCAGGGGGCAGTGGCTCTGTGGGGGTTGGCTCATGTCCCTGTCTCATTGTCCCTGTTGGATCTTTCTACACTGCTCTTTCTCTGGTTCTTTGTCTGTTTCAGTCTCTGACAGCGGCTCTGCCTTTTCTCTCTCTCCAGCTCTGTTTCTGCCAGTTTCTGTCTTTCTCTGTCACCCTGGATATCTTTCTGTCTCACCCCTCCTCTCCCAGCTGGGTCCAGTTGTTCCACGTTCCCCCGAAGTGCCACCTTCTCCAACCCCCACATCTTTCCCCTTCCCAGGAGCACTGCATCTGTGCCCCCTCCTCAGATTTCTGCCTGCTTTATTCATCCTTTAGGTCAGAGTTTCAGTGTCACCGTCTACTTTGGGGGGCCTAAACTCCACGAGGACACAGATTTCTGAGCCTTTCCTTCACTGCTGTGTCTCTCACAACTTGGAATGGGATTTGTAGGGCAATAAATAATTTGCTGATTTCATTAATTGCATCTAGAACAAGGCCTGGTGCATAGCAGGTGCTTGGTAACTATTTGTCGAGTGAATGAAAAAGTGAATAAACAGGAGGCCTTCCGTGATGCTCCCAACAGGGTCTGTGCCCCACAGTATCTGGTACTGTGGCTGTCATAGTCTTTCTATTATAATTGCTTAGCATATTGCTTAGGCCGCTGTAGCAAGATCTTAACAGTAATTCAGAGATGATGTCTAGGTGGCCCTCACTTCTCCGTGGACCCACTGACCTGGGCTGACAGTGGCTCCACATATGACAGCAGGGGCACCGACCTGGGGGGTTTCATGGACCAGCCCTAGAAGTGACACCAATGACTTGGCCAGAATCCAGACCCGTGGCTCCATCTAACTTCAAAGGAGGCTGGGAAATTTAGTCCCATGTGTTCCTTGGAAGATGGGGAGATCAAGTCTGGTGATAGCTGGCAGCATCGGCCACATAAACTTGCCTGTTTGAATCCCTTACTTGGGTTTAAGCCCTGGGAACATGGGAACTATGTCTGTTCTGGTCATTCTTGTGTCTCTGGCAGCTAACTCACAGTCTGGCTCATTGTAGACTAGCGGTTCCCAAACGTGGCTGCACGTTAGAATCTTCCAGGGGTATTTAAAATATCCTGATGCCTGGCTCCCGCCCTTGAACATTCTGGTGTAGTTGGTGTGGGTGTGACCTGGGCATTGAGATTTTTAAGCTTCCCAGGTGATTCTAATGTGTAGAAAGATTTAGGGACCATAGCGATCAACCCTGAACAAAGGAATGAATGTTTGAATATATGAATGACCAGATCAACTGTTCACTGATACTCTGTACCAGGGGTTACAAACTCATATCTTGGGAGATGTCATGTTTTGTTTGGCTTATAGGGGGCTTAGGTCTTTTTCTTTTTAAAATTATATCAATTGCAAGATTTTAAACACCAGAAAATATTTTGTAAGATTTTTTTCATGTAACACTTGAACTTCTGGTCTCCATTAAAAAAATGATCTGTTAGCACCAAGCTTCTTGAGATGGGTGTGTGATGTCATGTTTGCCCCAGTCCCCACCACTCCCTTATGTTTCCCTTCCACCTCTTTCACTGGTTTGTTGTTTCCATAGAGCTTAAAGGCATGTGCATTAGATTCTCTTGGTCTAAGCAACCTCCTATGACTTATCTCAAGAATTCCCTTTTATCTCAGTCTCAGTCTTCTTTGAGAGAGTGAGGTGTTCCCAAGAGCATGCTGGGCCAGGCATTTTCCTTGTCTCTGCCCTCAACTCAGTTGATTCAACAGCTCCCAGTCCCTTCTTCTGGGAACACATCTTGTCTATTTCATCAGCACAAACCCTGAGCTGGGAGTCAGGCTGCCTGGGTGCTGTGTGCTAACTCAGTTGGGAATATTAGAGAAGGGGCATTTCTCTTTCCTGGCGTCTGCTCCCTCCTCTGTGAAAGGGGGTAGTTGAACCGAATGAGTTTTCACTTCTCTTCCTAGTCTCAGACTCAGGGAATCAGGCCCCACTTCAGAGCCTAGAGGATTTTACCTTTGAAAAGGGCTATTTCTGGGCTAGAAATCTGTTCAGTGCATGGCTTGTCTCTGAAATGAAGCTGCTCACACTCCTTTTCCTGATAGAAATCAGCCACTTTGCCAATGCTGCATCCAATCATGCAAAGCTATATGGCAATTAATTACATCAGTAAATAAATTATTATCATACAAATTCCATTAACTGGCACTAAAGAGAAGATTGCATCTCTTAGGAGTAAGCTTAAAAATTAATGTGTGGCATCTTTTGAGGAAGGGCTCCTTTTTTTAATCTCTCAGCCGGACCAATAGTTTGTTTATAGCAAATGCTCCCAGGAAGAGAAATATTCAAAACCCCGATTTACTAAGGGCTGAGTCAGTTTTTAAGAGTTCTCTCTCTTTTTCCTGAAGGAATCTCACCATGGAGTCCAGATGTCTGTATCTGCAGGACAGACTCACGGCAGGGTGCTTAATACTGCATTCTTGTCTGGTCACTGTTGACGTAGTTGTGCATGCAAAGTGGCTTCTGAAGGAAGGGGGGTTCCTTTTTCCTTCACAGTGAAGGTGAAGGAAGTAGCTTAGAGGTAGATATTGTCCTTTTGGCAGATGGGAGAACCGGCCTTAAGGCACCGCCATTTTATCTCTTTAGAATGTGCCCACACTTGACAAAGCCCCAAAGCAATATGTCATGGGCTTTGTACCTTGTTACTGTTGAGTTTGTGCCTCCAGGATGTAGACCCCAGGTCAGGGAGTCAAGTGTAAGCAGTTTATTGGGAAGTGGTCCTAGGAGACCCTGGCAGGGGACCGGACGCATGACAAAGGAAGAGGAGGAAGCCAAAACAGGGTGAGCCAGTTATTACTGTCGACAGCTGGAGCTCAGTCCCACTGGAGAGCTCTGGGATCTACTGCGCAACATGCTTCTCAGCTGGTCCACCTAAGGGTTGAGGGAGCTGGGGTATTTATACACCTACTCTCTCCCATCCAAGTACTAACCAGGCCCAACCCTGCGTAGCTTCCGAGATCAGATGAGATCGGGCATGTTCAGGGAGGTATGATTGAAGACTGTACCCCTGCTCTCTCATCATTGGCCAAAGGTTGCTCCGGGGAGATGTTAATTGCCTGACACCTCTCCCTACCATGAGCAAGGGTAGAGTGGCATGCAGGGTCCCCTGCATTGGTAAGGCTCAAGAGGAGAAATGTGGAGCACTTCTGCTGCTCACACTCCTTTTCCTGATAGAAATCCGACCTTTCTTCTCTTGATAAGTGTCCTGAATCTCATGCCACGTTTTTTCTATGATAGCCTTGGAGGAAGCTAAATTTACCTTCGCTCAGGGATCTAGGAAAGGGCATATGCAGCTCAGGCTTAAACTCATCATCATAATCCTACCTCCTGGCCACAGGACTGGTTCAGGAGGAGCACATTTGCAATTCAGGCCACTGAGAAGCTGACCGATGCTGAGAAAGATCTGTCAGTCCCCTGAGAGGGCTTACGAATTCAGTCTTCTCTTGTCTGGACTTGGGGAAGAAGGCACAGAGGCTTGGGAGTTGTCAGGGACCATCTTGAGACCATGGAGGAGAGTCAGATGGAGGATGAAACCAGCACTATAGAAGACAAGGAGAAAAAACAAGAATTGAACATTGGTCTCCCCACGGTGCTGCTCAATCAAGGCATCCTTGATGCTTAGCCTCCCTTAGGACTTCTGGTTATTGAAGCCAATTAATCACTTTAATAGTTAAGCCAGTTGGAACTGATCTTTTTGGTGTTTGCAGCTACACACTTCTTGCATGGTTCAAGTGAGAATCCTCAGTGAAGGCGGCAAAATTGAGGAGATCAGCTTTCTCATGGACTGTAGGTTGAATGACAAAAAATACGATTCTAGAAGCTGTGAGATTAGCAGACAGCACAGTGCTATGGTTGTGAGCTTGCCCTTCGGAGACAGACTCAGGCTCTATTCTTGGCTCTGCCAGTTTTTAACTGTGTAATGTTGAGAGGCTATATACCTCTCTGAACTCCAGTTTCCCCATCCTTAGAATGAAATATAAGAACACCAGCCTCATAGAATTGCTCAGAAGGTAAAGGAATGTGGTTCCTGGTGTGAACGTCATGCTAATGATTATTCGTCATCATAGTAATCATACTAATGATTATTCATGTTATGAGAGAGCATGTGTGGTCACAAGGACCAGATGCCTTCAGAATGTACAAATTTCTTGTTTCAGCAAACAGGACTCCCAGGAATTTATCCTCAATAAACAGTGGACAAGTGCCTAAAGATACATGTATGAGAATTTTCTTTGTATCATTATTTCAATAGGTAAAAAGTTGGAAACAATGTTCAATGATGTGGGATCCTTGTTAAACCAATAATGGTACAACTATGTAACATAATATATTGGGGTTATTAAGAGGATGATATCTCTTGTAATCTTATGACACGTGAAATATTCCTTATATATTAGTGGGACAAAATTGGATTTTAAAGCAGTATGTAAAGATTGGTGCTGTTTTTGTAAGTAAGGGCACCATAGCATTAAGATTTGCTCTCTTTGGCGGTATGCTGTGGGATTATGGGTAATTTTTGATGCCTTCTTTCCCTGGTGTATGGGTGTTTAATTATGCAGTGGTCACAAATTACTTTTATAATCAGAAAACAACAACAAAGTTCTTTCTATTTTAAAAACACAAATGCAGTTCAATTCTCTTGAACTGTTACATCGTCAAATGCCCTTTCCATGCCCTGCATTTTCCCAAATACACAGTGGGTTTGCATTATTTCCCACAAAAGGTCACAGAAGGGTTTTCCTTAACCTTAATTTGTTTCTCATGACTAAAGTAATATGTGTCCCCAGTACAAAGGTCTTGCACCATCCATTCCCTATTATTTCACTCCCACATTCCAAATGTGTATATTTTTAGCTTTTCTATGCATATGCTTATCTCTTAAGTTTACTTTCTATGTATTTACTAATATGTATCCCTTGCATTTCTTCTTTTGTGAACCACCCCAAGGGGTAAGCTACCCTTTTGACTTAATAGCCTTTTAGCAAATCATAAAATGCTACCTGTATGAGAAAGCAAGTCTTAATTCCAAAAATAATTTGAAAAAGTTTGCTTCTTAAAGATCAGAGAACTAAAATGTATATATATATTGGTTTTTCTTTATGGAGTTACAGTTTACCTACAGTGAAATGGGCAGATCTGAAAGTGTACAGTTTGAGAAGTATGTAGATATTTAACATAGAACCATATTTATACACTTCCCTGCCTTGCTTTTTTTCAGTGAGCCCTACATCTTGAACATTCCCCCTACCCCCACCCCGCATCTGCCCCATTCTTTTCATGGCTGTGTAGCATTCTGTCATTGTGACTATATGACCATTTATTTCCCCAAACCCCTATTGATGAATGTTTGGGTTGTGTCCAGTTCTTTTGCTGTTAAAAACAATGCAGTGAATATCCTTGTACATCTGTCTTTGTGTCCTTATGGGGGGAATTTTCATAGGTGGATTGTTATTGATGTCTAAGCACGATCGATTCAGAATGCTTCATGTACATTGTTCAGGAGAGAGATACAATCTGTTCTCAGAAGGGCACAGCTAGGCAAACATCTTGCTCTTGTTTCCTCCCATTTATGGTCCTAAGCAGGGACCCCAGCTTTCACATGAACCCCTCCCAAAGATGAGGAATTGGGTACAGAGCCCCTCAGTTTCCTCCCCCATCTTCAGGTTTTGTATCCAGGTGAAATCCTGCCCACCGAATCAGGGCAACTTTGGGGTTTGTATATTTCAGTGGATTGCTAACTCTATACAGTGCTCTTTGGGCTCCGGAGACTATTGGTGGGTGTGATGAGGCTGACATTCTAGTGGAGGAGACAACAAAGGTAACACATGAATAATGCAGAAAAGCCACTTTTCACTACATCTTGAAGCCTCACTTGGCTAGCAGCAGGGAAGAGCAGGGGACCCATCCTTCGATCCTTCTGTGCTCTACCTTATGAATAGCTATACAGCTCTAATTGGAGTGGGGAGATTTCTCTTTGGTAGTGTATATTTTTTCCGTGTCTTGTCCAATCTGTGGAGGAGTATGTTCCTCTCTCTTGAAAGACCCACAGAGGCCCTGGGATTAGTGATTTCACAGAAATAAAGCCTAGATTTTGGGGATGCAGCAAAGTATTGTGGACAGAGCACGTGAATTAGGGGTTAGATGCGGGGCTCAATGCCAGGACCCGGAGATCATGACCTGAGCTGAAAGCAGAAGCTTACCCCACTGAGCCACCTAGGCACCCTGTTTTGACATTTTAAAAAAATCAGGTGAATGACTTATCTGTGCAAAAAAAAAAAAAAAAAAAAAAAAAAAAAAGAGTCAAAAGGCACATGGAGCACCTACTACGTGCCAGCACTGAGTGTAGTGCTGGGGACAGAGCTTTAAATAAGACAGACCTGATTTCTGCCTCCAGGTAGCAATACTTGGGGGGCAGAGGTCCCTACTCTGGCTGCCACCAGAGAAGCCTGGGAAGCTTTTAAAAAATACTTGTGTCCAGCTCCCACTCCCAGAGACTCCGACTATAATTACCTCAGTGTGGAAAGAGGTATACGTACTTCTAAAAGGTCCCAGGGGATTTTGGTGTGACGCCAGGGCTAAAAATAACTGGTCTAGTAAATGGGAACAGATTAAAATAATCAGCATTTGCCTTCAGCTCAGGTCACGATCCCAGCGTCCTGGAATCGAGTCCTGCACTGGGCTCTCTGTGTAGCAGAGAGTCTGCTTCTCTCTCTCTCCTGCTCTGCTCCCCCAGCTTGTGCTCTCTCTCTCTCTGTCAAATAAATAAATTAATTAAATCTTAAAAAAAATAAATAATCAAATACTAGTTGGCTGCGCTAAGCACACCACAGGAAAAATACATAGATTTCTTATATTTTCTATATATAGGAAGGCAAAGCTTTTCTTAGTAACTGAACTTAGTAATTCTCTTTAGTAGGAGACTAATTCTCTCCTACTAAGAAGCATAAGAGTCACTGTATCCTCCTTTTCACTTTGGCAGCCGGGAAGCTCTGCCAAATTTCAAGCTTAACTGGATTAAGTCCCTAACGTCAGAGTGCCTACACATGGGTCGTCCTTTCTCTGAACTGAATTTCTGCCCGCCCTTATTTTCTTGGTGACTTTGAATCACTGCCATGACCTCATGGTGGATAGACCGTTCTTCTTCACCCCTTGACTTTGAACTTGGCCATGGGACTTGTTTCGTCCAGTGAGATATTAGCTGACAAGACAGGAGAATCTTGAAAAGGTTTTGTGGCATTACTCTTCCTCCCTCATGCTCTGTGAACCACTGTGAGAAGAACATGCCAGGGCTACCTCTTGTCCCCTTCAGCCTGACCCTCAAATGAGGAATGAGGAACAGAGTCCACAAGACCTGAAGCTTGCAGCTGGGAGCAGAGCCACCCTGCTGAGCCCAGTCGAGATCAACAGAACTGCAAATCTGAGAGCAAGAGAGCGAATGATTCCTCTTTAAACTTTTGGGGTGGCTTGCCAGACAGCATTAGTGTTGGCATACCATATCCAAGTCCTCTCTGCTCTATTATTTGCCACTCTATCATGGAGATCTTTTTACATCAGTGATTAGAGAGATACCGCATTCTTTAAAGAAAAAAAAATCCAAATAGCATGCCATTGCTTAGATGTATTCTTATTTAGTTAAAGCATCTAGATTGTTCCCAATATTTTGCTCTTAAAATTTTGCAGGGAATAACATTGTATATACATCATTTTGCACAGTCCAAACATCTCTGTAGGATAAATTCCCAGAGGGGAAATTGCTGTGTCAAAGAATATCCGCTTTCATAATTTTGATAGATATCGTCCAATTATGCACCATAGGAACACTCCTACCAGAAATGCTTGAGAATACCTATTTCTCCACAACCTTGCCAACAAAATGTGTTATTAACCTTTTGGATTTTTGCCAATCTGATGGGGAAAATGGTTTCTCAGTATAGCTTTAATAAGCATTTCTCTCTCTTTCTCTTTTTTTTTTTTGAGTGAAATTGAGCATCTTTTCAAATGCTTTAGAGTCATTTGTGTTTTATTTTCTATGAACTGTGTATTCATTACCTTTTAACAATTTTTCTGTTAGATTGTCTTTTTTTTCATACCAATTCCCTCAATACATATTTGCTGAATAAATGAATGAATAAAATAAGAGGAATTTAAATAGGGAGGACTGGATACCATGGCTCCACATCCCAAATGAAACCCAGCAGAAGCAAGAATAGACTTGGCATGGTAGAGATGGTTCACTGTGTCCTTTGATAAAAAGCCCAGGATCTCACATTTAAATGCCACTCCTGACGGACAGCTCGGCAAGAGGCTGAGGTAGCGAGGTTGAGGTTGAAGGAAGCAGCCTTCTGGAGCCAAGAGCTGAGAATATCCAGAGGGCTGTGGCAGCCTTTAGCAGGACAACCAGTGGGAGTGGACCAGGGTGGGATCGTATGCTTCCTGGGACCCAGAAGACCTTACTCGTTCTCTGAGACAGGTGGTTGGGAGTGGATCTTGGCTTTAGACATGAGACAAGCAGGTGGCAGGGGGCCATCCTGGCGTCACTCTGTATGAAGGCAAATCTGGATGGAAGGTGTAGCAGACCCAGTGGACATGCCTTCCAGGACCAGCGCCCTTGCTTTGCTTTCTGGCCAGAGTGGGCTTAGTAGCAGTTCGTGATGTTCCCATGGCCTGGGAGACACTGGCTCTTGCCACCAGCCTTGCTATTGTCATTCCTGCTACTACTCTTGGCAGCTGCTCTGGTCCCTTATATTTCTTACGCCCACTGAGGCATGAGGCATTGTGAAGTCCAGCTCAGAAGTCCAGCAGACTGCTCTGCTTTCTGGGGAACTCTAGCTAAGACAGAAAACACAGTCATTTCCACCCAGGGGTCATTTGGAATACCTGGATCCTAAAAGCAAAACGGCTCGTGGTACAACTGCCTGGAAAGTTTAAAAGAAAAATTCTACTAGTCATTGAGCTCATAGTAGGTGCTAACTCTGTGCTCAAAGTTTCACCTGTGTTCTGTCACATAATTTCTTCTATATCCCTATATCTACTCTATCTAATTTCTACTATATCCGTGAACTATCATGGCTGCCATTTTGCCAATAAAGGAACTGAGACTTTGGATGTTTACATTAGTGGGTGATGGAGCCAGCTTCCTCTTTTTTCCTTTTTTTTTTTTTTTAAAGATTTTATTTATTTATTTGTCAGAGAGAGTGAGCACCGGCAGACAGAGTGGCAGGCAGAGGCAGAGGGAGAAGCATGCTCCTTGCTAAGCAGGGAGCCCAATGTGGGACTTGATCCCAGCACGCTGGGATCATGACCTGAGCCGAAGGTAGTCACTTAACCAACTGAGCCACCCAGGCGTCCCGACGGAGCAGGGTCTTAACAGCATTCTGCTTGCTCCTCCCCAAACCAGTACTTATGGGATTCAAGTCACACAGCATGTTGAAATGCATTTGAAAAAAATGCCTTAATAGAGGAAGTCCCATAAATGTATCTAGCTGACTCTTTATAGACTCACTCTTCTGTCTCATGGAACTAAGAAGTTATTAACAACAATACATAGTTTATTTTTTTTAAAGAGCTTATTTATTTATTTGAGAGAGAGGGAGATCACAAGCAGGGCAAGGGGAAGGATAGAGGGAGAAGCAGACCTCCACTGAGCAGGGAGCAACGTGGGACTCGATCCCGGGATTCTGGGATCATGACCTGAGCCGAGGGCCAATACTTAACCGACTGAACCACCAAGGCACCCCAACAATACATACGTCACAGATGGGCACCACTCTCTGCTTGCCAAGTTCTTCCATATTTGATCTTCCCTACCAATCATGGGCAAATACCACTGATGAACAGCAGGAACCGAAGCCCAGAGAGGCTGGAGGCTTGTCAAAAACCACTCGGCTTGTGGCCACTGGAAAAAGGCTTGAGTGTTTGGTGACCCCATTGATCTAGAGCTTACCTTGTCTCCCATCGAGCATGGATATGAGATTCTTGCTGCTGGCTTGGAAATTGTTTCAGAAACATGCAATAGCGAATTTTTTTTTTTTAAAGCGAAAGAGTAAAAGATAAGTTAAAGACTTATTTTTGCCTTCTTTCTTTTTCTTTTTCTTTTTTTTTTAAATACAAAATGTATGTCTTTTCCATTCTCCAGTGTGTGTGTGTGTGTGTGTGTGTGTGTGTGTGTGAGTGTGCCCTTTTAGAGTTATTCTATGACTATCCTAGTGTGCCTGTCTATACAGGACACCATATAAAGCACTTAGATGTCAGCTCCCTGTGCCACGCCCTGCTTGGAGATGGTTTTGGCTCAGTCTATGTCTGCTGCCTCTCTCGTTTGAGTAGGGCTTGTTGCACAGTGTGGGTGGACCCTAAGTCTACCACAATCCTCCAGTGAGAGCAGTTGGCTTGTTGTCTGCCTCCCTGTTGTACATTTGTAATTAGAGAGTATGGCTTGATGGATGAGAAGATGGAAAGTGAAGGACATGTCCAAGGTCAGGCAGCTTTTGGTGGCAAAGCTGAGATCTGAATGTAGATAGGTCTCCTGATCTTGGTCTACCTTGTTCATGGTTCCTCCGTAATGTTGCAGGGCTTTGGGAAAGGAGGCATGGCACTAAGCCCTCCAGACCAGTTGTGGGGAGGGGAGGGGTGCACGCCACCCCCCTGCTTCTGGGTGTTGTCTCACCTGGCCATTCTCTCAACTCGCTAGCAGGCTCACAGTCACCAGTGACCTTCCTCAGTGCCCCTTATGTCTCTCTGCTCTGCACCATCACAGTAGCTCAGCAAGCCCCAGGATACCTCCCTCCCATGACAGGTAAGTCATTGATCAGCCCTGAGAGCCAGCTGAGAGCAGGATCTATTTAAAGAGGCACGTTTCCATGTGCTGAGTCACGTTAGGCTGGACCAGCAGGTTCAAGTCCAGGCAACGTGGAAGCTCATGGCACAGCAGCCACTGCAGCCTGGCTCAGACTCGGACAGCCTCTGCATGGAGGCTGAGCCGAAAGGCCGCATTTAATGAGATGAAACATGGCATCTTGAGCACCCCTGTCAGTTTCTAGATTTTAAAGACCGGTTATTCTCATTGCTTCCCTGCTGACCGTGGCTCTATTATAACGATGATCAGTCAGCCAAAATGGCTGTCACAGAGACCCAGATTTACATCTTTGCTCTGCTGCTTACTAGCTGTGTAACCTTGGGTAAGCTGAATAGCCTCTCTGAGCCTCAGTGTCATCCTTTATGAAATGAGATTAACAGCTATCTTGCAGGGCAGAGGGGAGAGATAAATACAGCAATAGGTAGGAATCTGATATCATAGCACCTAGCATGTAATAAGCATTCAACAACTGATACAAAATTAAATTAGATTAAATTAGATTGCATGAAAGTCAATAAAATATTAACTCAAGCACCGTGCTAGGCTGGGTATCGCACAATGCAATATGATGCTGGATGTCATGTAAGTTGTTTAAAGATATAAACTAGTGAAGTTATAATTACATAAACTGGTCTGAACTTTGCGACATTCATATAGTTACTGAGACTCTGGTTCAGGCAAGGCCCTGACTGAGGGTCTGGGGATGCACCAATGTCTATGGCCTCAAGCAACTCACCATCTGACTGGAATGACATGCAGATGTATAGTTACATCATAATGGGAAAATTTCTCGAATATGTTTAAAGTGACGTGGGAATCCATGTCAAGGAGCAGCTGATTCTGCCTGGAACACGTGGGAAAGGTTTATTTTTTTTTTAAATATTTTTAAAGATTTTATTTTTTTGACAGAGAGAGAGAAAGAGAGAGAGCGAGCACACAAGCAGATGGAGAAGCAAGCAGAGAGAGAGGGAGAAGCAGGGCCCCCCACGGAGCAGGACAGGCCTTGATCCTAGGACCCCAGCATCATGACCTGAGCTGAAAACAGATGCTTTACTGACTGAGCCATCCAGGTGCCCCCATAGGAGAGGCTTCTGATAGGAGAAGAAGATGGCACATGCCTGGCCTGTATGACTTCACTCTTCATCCCTTGGTAGCCATCAGTCATCAGTCTTGGCCCTGAGCATAGAGTGGACCCTCTGGATCCTTCTCAACATAGTGCTCTCGACAGCCATTAGCAGTCAGTCAGTCAATACAGATATAGATGCCACCTGCCATCCACAGGTTACAGGGTATTTTGGGACACCAAAAGGTGTCTAGTCACGGGATCCAGAAAATTAGGGCTCTGGTCTCAAGGAAGAGAGCTTATCTGGGGAGAGGGATGAGCCAGTTGGGAATCTGGTTGTGGCTTTGACACTTATGTGCCATGTGATCTCTCTGAACCTGGTTTTCTCCAAGTGGCTCTGGTACTTGGAGCTCTAAGACAAAAGAGGAGGTTCCAGCGTGGGTGTTTGAGAAAGGCTTATCACAAGAGACAGGATTTCTGGGGGCTTTCAAGAGTGGGCATAATTTGCATCAACAGAGGGTTAATGTGTGTGTGTGCACATGTGCGTGTGCTAGCATGTACGGCACATTCCGAGTATGAGGGAATGTGGTGGGTAGGCAATGGGTGGGCTTTAGAATCTACTCCCGTCTACCTTCTTCAGAATAAAAAGCAGATATACCCTCTGTGGTCTCCTGAGGTGGGACATCAAGTTCTCATGCCTTCCAGGAGGCAGTCATAAAATCATGGAAAAAGTGGTGTCATGGGGGGAAGACAGGGGCTCGTGTGAGAGGTAGGGTCAGTGGCAGTGTGCTGCACCTTCTCCTTGCATTTTAAGTTCCATGGCCTTTGAGAAGGGTTCCACGTGTCTTGTGTTCTCAGCAGAGCTCGGTAGCCCCAGAGCCCACGGGGACCTCCACTGGTGGGTAGAATGGCTGGTTGACATGCAGACCATGAACCACAGCCAGGCCCCTCCATAGGGCCGTCTTCCAAAATGATACCTGGGGCAGAGCCATTTATAGCTTGGTTATAGACTCATTCTTGACCTTCTGACTTCCTTTCCCGTTTACTTTTCTCATCTTACCTGTAACTGTAACTCAAAATGGTTCAAGTATGTGGTCTCAGCAGTTACGCTGCTGGGGTTCAAGTTCTACCTCTGCCACTTCCAAACTGTGTGGCTTTAGGCAAGTGACTCAACCTCTTAGAGCCTTAGTTTCATCATCAGTAAAACAGGGGGACATTCATAGCGCCATCTTCATAGAGTGGTGTGTGAATTCCATGAAAAAAAAGTCTAGGTAAACACCGTGCCATACATGCCACATTGTAAATACTCAATAAATATTCACTATTATTACATTAGCAGTTACAGTTTTACCTGTGGCCTCCTCTTCCCCCCGGCTGGCCGGGAAGCCCCCTAAGGGAAGGAATGGTCTCTTCTGTACTTGCCACAAGACTGCGCACAATACTGAGGTGCATAGAACTCTTGCTGATTATTTAAGAGTAGAAAGTTGTAGACTTTCTGGACTCTGTGAGGGGAGTTCACAGGAACCCTCTACTGAGGGTTCAAGGCTCTTTAGGTCCACACTGACCTTTCCAGATTCACTTTCTTCCCTGTTCTTTTTACAAATTTCTACCCTCTAGGCACATCCAGCTCTCCTGCTTCTCTTTGCAAGCCCTACTTCCTCTTTCTGCATCTTATCAGTCAAGGCCTTTTTAATTGCAAGTGACAGAAACTCAACACAGAAAGGCTGAAGTGAAAATAACACTTCTTATTTGTTCAAATAACTGAATAGTTTTTGGCCTCAGGAATGGCTGGATCCTGGAACTCAAACGATACCATCAGGGCTTTCTCTTTTTCTCAGATCACCTTCCCTTGGTGTTGGCTTCATTCTTCAGTATATTCCTTCTGGCTAGTGACAAGACGTCCACCCACAGTCCAGGCTCATCCCCACGCATGGTAACAAGACCAAGAGATAGAGAACTCTTTCTCACGCAGGGTCCTGGGTGGGCGCAGGATTGTTTCTCATTGGATCAGTCTGGTCACGTGCCCATGCTCCCATGCTGATTGGCCAGATTTGGGTCATGTGCTCCTCCCGTGGGAAACAAGCGGGACTGAGAGTGGATTAAAGGTCATCCCCCGGGGCACCTGGATGGCTCAGTGCGTTAAGCCGCTGCCTTCAGCTCGGGTCATGGTCTCAGGGTTCTGGGATCAGGTCCCGCATCGGGCTCTCTGCTCAGCAGGGAGCCTGCTTCCCTTCCTCTCTCTCTCTGCCTGCCTGTCTACTGTGATCTCTCTCTGTCAAATAAATAAATAAAATCTTAAAAAAAAAAAAAAGGTCATCCCCCAAGGAATGTTGGATAGGAAGCAGATAAAAACAACAGATGTCTCCCCCGCATGACAGACCCTTCTCATCCTTCCAGATGAAGTGTGAATGTCATCTCAGTGAAGCGACTCCAGATCTATGGCTAAACTTCCATGTTGAGTCATATGTCATCTACACTCTAAGTCCACAATTAATATGATTATAAATAACGCTGTCGGGGCGCCTGGGTGGCTGGGTTGGTTAAGCAGCTGCCTTCAGCTCAGGTCATGATTCCAGGGTCCTGGGATTAACCCCAGCATCGGGCTCCCCACTCAGTGGGGAGCCTGCTTCTCCCTCTCCCACTCTCCTGTTTATGTTCCACCCCCTCTCTCTTTCTCTCTCTCTCTCTCTCTGTCAAATAAATAAAAATCTTAAAAAAAATAACTCTGTCAAGGGACAGGCTGGGTATTATTAGGGTAGTAGGTTCTGGACACCTGGCTTAGTGGACATTTAAGAAATGTTCACTGAATAAGTGAGTGAATGAATTGATGTAGCCAGAGTGTGGTAGGCTGGGGCCGTCTTCCTTCAGATACTTTGCTCTCCTCTCCTTATTCTGTTAACATGAGGGGGAGTGCGGAGACATTGGGCTGCGTTTCTTGGGGTCCCTGGCTCCTGCCTGGGGGCAGCCTATGGGAGGCTTTGGCTATTGGAGGAGGGTGGGAGGAAGAGAGAACTTGGGCATTTCTTCCCTACCTCCCTCTACCTTGAGAGGTTCCCCACCCCACAAATGGCTGCATCTTCCCTACAGTTCCGGCTTTTGACTTGTGACCCTGGTGTCTGGGCTCTGGTGCTACCTCTTCCTTGATACCTCTTCCTCCTTCTGTCTCTTTAGACCTAGGGACAATCATGACTTTTTGCTATAGCAATCTCTGGGTGGTCTTGCCATGCCCTCTTGACTTCTGACCTTCTCCATCCTCCATAGAACCAATTTCCTGCATTTTGTTTATATGAAATGGGGTGTCTGTTTTCCTGGTTGGTGCCTGACTGATACCAACCTGTTAGAGGTTTCATTTGGAACCCTGAAGCCATCAGGAGCACACTTGCTCTATGGAATTATCTGATGCACAAGGGACTTCAGTTTGCTCTGAGAGGAATTTTTCAGCTGCTGCTTTGAGAGGGACAAGTCAGGTCCCTCTGAAGACTCTGTATTCACTGAAAATTCTCCACTCATCAAATATCCCTGCTGCTTGTCTGCATGGTCCCAGCCAGTCAGGGAGGAGCTTATCTGTGGGAAGTCAACAGATGATTCATCATGGAAGTGGTAGGGTAGAGGATGTGATGTTGTAATTGTGTGTTATGACTCTTTGATGCCCCAATTACAGTGTTTTTGGAAGAAAGGCCAGCTTCCCCCAGTGTTAGCTCTAAGAAGCTATGCATGGCTTGCGAGATTATTTCTGCTCAGCGCCAGTGCAAGTGAAGACCCTGCCACTTCCTACTGTGCCTCATGGAGCAGAGTACGGACACACAGTGCTGGGAAGCTTAGTGCTTCAGACTGTGGCCGATAGAGCCTGTCACACCCAAGCCGAATCTGGGTTTGCCACTTAACACCATCACCTTGTGTAAAGGACTTAACATCTGAAAGTCTTCATTTCCTTGTCTGTAAAAGGGAGCTGATTACAGTGATTGCCCCCTAGAATGCATGTAAAGAACTCAGTGTAATGCTTGAGGTAACCTACCATAGAAGCCTATGAATATGGTCTCAAAACTAAAACAAACCCCAAACCAAGATCTTCACACTGATGCTGACCATAGGTAGGAACCATACCTTGTCTTACTACACACAGCGCCTGGCACATATAGGAATTAGTTCAGTTCCAAGGAACAAAAATTCATTCAAGGAATCTCAGGTCAAAATGAAGGGGGTTGTATGGAATCAGGGAAATCTTTTGGAACTCATTGGCAAGAACTATGGCTGGGCTTTATTACAACAGAAGACTTCTGATGTCTTCTTGGACACCTTCCCATGCAATATGCCTCTTGCCCTTTCCTCAGTGCTTTTTCTGTTTCCTTTTTCTCTTTGTACATAGATGCTACCTCGCATCTGGCACCTGGCCTCCCCAATACCAGCTGTGTTCCCCAAGCCTACCCCAAAGACAGCAGACATAGATGGTTAAAAGCCCAGGCTTGGAAAGATTGCCTGGGTTCAGATCTTAGCTGTGCTACTACTGACTATGCAGCCACGGGTCCCTGCAACTCACTTTCCTTGTCTGCAAACGGTGTAATAATAGCACCTGCTCATAGCGGTGTTGTAGAATATATGAGCGAATACAGGTGAACTGCTTACAAGCAGGTACTTACTATGTTACATAAGCCTGGCACATAGTAAGTGCTCAGTAGGCTTTAGTGACAGTGATTGTGACATGATAGTGGTTATGGCATTATGACATGACATGGTAGTGATTGTGACATAATAGTGATTATGACAAGCGAGTTTACCTCCTGGCTTGAGTGGTGACCAGAAGCCGACCTGTCATAAGGATTCCTGTGAAAGGCTGTATCAGGAAGTGTTCCTGGGGCAGCAGGAAAGACTGTAGGTGGGGCAGGGTTAATAAGAAAGAGCCAAGGGAATTGGTGGCATCTCAAATATATAGATGCTTCTCAGCGAATGTCTGTTGGAGGAAAGCTGTGTACCCAGCACCGCGCCAGCTTCCTAGTAGCATGCAAAGATGGCAGAGACAGGAACACCATCAGTGTTACCATGAGGTAACACTGCGATAGCCCTTTCCCCAACTGCCCCGGGAATTTTTGAAGGGCAGGGATCCTATGTTGTTGACATTGACGCCACTGTTCACACGGATTCTTGCACATGGTCTGTGCCTAGTAAATGCTTCTTGAGCTGCACTGACATTTATGAATTCGGCGGTGGGGGAAGGCAGCACTGTTGGTATCCCCTCCCTCCGTCCATCCCCACCTCCAGGGTCTCACTTCTGCCAGGTCCACTGTCCCTGTCTTATCTGACTCCACCCAGAATGAGAAGGTCCCTCTGGTGCCACAAGAACATCGAAAGTGGACCCCAGCCGAATAGGAGGTTGTGACATCCGAGTCTTGGTCATGGCTTTGCTCAAACTCTGTGAAATCAGGGCCTCTGTTTTGCCCAGTCCAACGAGGGGCCTGATGAAGGTTCACCATTCATTCATTAAGGCAGTGAACATAATCCATGGGCAAACCTGGGAGCCAGACTTCTGGGTTCAGTCTCAAGTCTTCCCTTCTTCTGGCTGTCCTTGGCAATGTACTTGACCTCTCTGGGCTGCAGTTTCCCTGTCTGAAAACTGGGCATGATAGTGATAGTTTCTTCCTCATAGGGTTTTTGTGGGCATTTAATAAGATAGTGTAATATTCTTCAGTCTTAAAAAAAGAAAGTGTGGAGGAATGTTGAAGACGTGATGCTCAGTGAAAGAAGCCAGAGATGAAAGCCCAGGTCTTGTGTGATCCCATTAATATGAAATGTTCAAAATAAGCAAATCTGGAGAAACAGAATGTAGATCAGTGGTCTCCAGAGATGGGGGAGAGGGAATGACTACTAATGGGCACAGGGATTCTTTTGTGTGTGGGGGGGGGATGAAAATGCTCTGGAATTAGAGAGTGTTGATGGTTGCACAACCCTGTGAATATGTTAAAAACAACTGAATTGTACACTTGAAAATGGTGAATTTTGTGGTATGTAGTTTATATCTCAATTAAGACAAATAAAACCAGAAACTATGCTATGTAAAGTCCGCAGCTCACAGTTAATACTCAGTGAACCCTCTTTCCCCTGGATTATTACAGTGACCTTTCACAGTGACCTCTCCTCTTGCTCCCCACCAGAGTATCCCATGCTGTGTGAGTTCGTGTCACTCCTGCTCTCTAAACTCTTCTATGACTCCCATCTCTCTTAATAAAAGCCCAGGTAATTACAATGGCCTGGAGTGCCCTATCCTGTCTGGCTCCTGGCTTCCTCTCTCATCTCATCTCCTGGGATTTTCCCTTTGTTCTCTCTGCTTCAGCCATATTAGCCTTTTGCTGCTCCTTAAATATATACCAGGTATGTCCCTACCTCAGGACCTTTGCACGTGCCACTCCCTCTGCCTGGAACAGACTTCCCTTAGATATCTGCTAGGCTTACTCTTTTGCCTCCTTCAGGTGTTTGCTCAACTGTCACTTTTTCAGTGAGACCTTCTCTGACCACTCGGTGTGTTTTGCAACAAAATCTCCTAACCCGATACTCCCGGTCCACCTCCCCAGACTGTTTGAGCACTTATGTTTATTGGCAGGATATCTGCTCCACCAAAGGCAGGATTTTGGTGTGTCTTATTATTCACTCTTCTATCCCCAGTGCCTGGCACATTCAATACTCTCTATTTATTTTTTTGACTGAATAAATAAATGTTAGTTCTTGCCATAATTTATAATAAACTTTTTGAGACCTTTAATCTTTTTTATTTTCCTCTCATGAATGTCTCTTGCAGATCTCAACCTGACATTTCTTTCTTCCTTCTATCTTATCCCTACTGGGTGTTGGGTTTTGAGATAAATATCGTCTTTGTGGTATCATTATGGAGTTGCTCTAGAAAATAGTTTCATCTCACTTTGAAGTTTCATCTCACTTTATAAAAAGGCATCAGAGCTCCCTTCTGAATTCCTCATTGTAATGAAGTTAGTTTCCTCAAGCTGATGGGGAAACTAATTTGTGTATTGCTGTCAGCTGTAAAGCTTTGAAATTAATTGTCTTAGCTAACCTTGTTGAGATCTAACCATGTTATGTTTACTGCACAAAAACATTATCTCCTTATTGGTGTCTATTGGGATGCAAGTCCTGCCCTAGTCTCTCCTGAGTAGAATGTAATTTTTGCTGGTTCCAGAATTAAGATGGAGAACTGAATGGTAGTGGGAAGAATTCTTGAGTTGCAAGGCAGATTTTAGAACTCAGATTCTAGAAGTAGGCCTGAGGTTGACAGTTTATGTAGCTTGGGGTTAGGCTGTTTTCTCTGGGCACGTGGAGGGGATATATCCTGAAATAGTTTTAGTTACATAAGTGATACAGAAATAGCTTTTTATAAAGAATAAAAATTTACAAACAAAGCTAATATCCCCTTTGACTGTGACCCTTCTTTGCCCCTGAGTATCTTGTCATTTGTTAGATGTTTATATTTCCAGAAAATTTTCTGTGCATTTGTGTATGAATATGTATATTGTTACATGAATGTGAATTTTACATAAATGTATGATACTATAACAGTATAACAGCAACTTGCTTTTTCCATCCAGAAATGTATATGAATTCTTTCCATGTCAGTACATACATGTTTCTTCTATATTTTTAAAAAGATTTTATTTATTTGAGAGAGAGAGAGAGAGAATAAGTATGAGCCAGGGGTTGGGGGTAATGGGGAGAGGCAGAGGGAGAACCAGACTCACTGCAGAGCAGGGAGCCCGATGCCGAACTTGATCCCAGGACCCTGAGATTGTGACCTGAGCCGAAGGCAGAAGCTGAGCCCCCCAGGCGCCCTGTTTCTTATACTTTTAAATACTTTTTGCTATTTCTATGAGTCCGCTTGAGCTGCTATAACAAAATACCATTGGCCTGGGTTGGGGTTGCTGCTTAAACAACAGGCATTTATATTTTACTCTTCAAGTGCTGAGTAATTTGGTCCTGGATAAAGGCCTCTTTCTGGCTTCTCTCGGTGTCTTCACATGGGAGAGAGCCTCTTGCCCTTGCTTTCTCAACTATATGATACATCTTGGACGTTCTTCCATTTTATTTTTTTTTTTAAGATTTTATTTATTTATTTGACAGAGAGAGATCACAAGCAGGCAGAGAGGCAGGCAGAGAGAGAGGAGGAAGCAGGCTCCCCGCTGAGCAGAGAGCCCGATACGGGGCTCGATCCCAGGACCCTGAGATCATGACCCGAGCTGAAGGCAGTGGCTTAACCCACTGAGCCACCCAGGCGCCCCACTTTCTTCCATTTTAATTCATAAAAACTTGCCTCATTTATTGTCATGGTTGCTTAGACTTCTGTAAGAGTGTCCCATAATTCGTTTTTTTTTTTTTTAAGATTTTATTTATTTATTTGACAGGCAGAGATCACAAGCGGGCAGAGAGGCAAGGCTCTCTGAGAGGGAAGAGGCTCCCTGCTGAGCAGAGAGCTCGATGCAGGGCTTGATCCCAGGACCCTGGGATCATGACTCTGAGCCAAAGGCAGAGGCTTTAACCCACTGAACCACCCAGGCGCCCCTCCCATAATTCATTTTATCAGCGTCCTACTGGACATTTGTATTTTTTGCAGCCTGAGGTCGCAACAAACAATGACACAGTGAATTCTCTCACATCCATCTTTGGGCACATGTGTGAATAAATATGTAAGAAGTTCCTGGCAGTGGAATTGCTGAGTCAGAGGCATATGCATTTAAAATATTGATAAAGACGGCCAAATGGCCCACTAATGGAATTGCATTAATTCTTGCTTCCACTAATAGTATATGAGAGTGCTCATTTCCCCACATGCTCATCAACATAACGTATTATCACATTTTAAAAAATCTTTAAAATACTCTCATAATCACAGAGAACAAACTGGTGGTTTCCAGAGGGCAGGGGCTAGTGGAATGGGCAAGATGGGTGAAGGGGAATGGGAGGTACAGGCTTCCAGTGATGGAATGAGAAAGTCACGGGGTTGAAAGGTACAGCACAGGGAATATGTCAATGGTATTGTAACAGTGTTGCATGGCGACAGATGGTGGCTACACTTGTGAGCATAGTGTGACATACAGAGTTATTGAATCACCGTGTTGCACACGTGAGACTAATGTAACCTTGTGTGTGTCAACTGTACTTCTGCAAAAGTAAAGAAAAAGGGTAAAAGCAAATAATAATGGTAAAAAGCAATACTCTCTTCTACTTGTGTCTTCAGCAAGAAGGGAGCTCTATGAGTGAGTTATCAAGTCAGTTTAATGGGTAGAAATCGGCATAGAATAGTACCTACTGGAGAATGTTACTGGTGGTAGGTGCAAGTGTTGTTTTATGAAACTTTGTTTTATGAAACTTTGGCTTCAGCCACCCTTCTGTGTGCATGTGTATGAGCTGGGCTGTGATGTAAAATGTAGTTCTAACTTGTGGGTCTTAGCTTAAAGTCTGAAAAACACTGCCCTACAGTGATGGGAGCTACTTTCTAGAATGATCTGCTCTGACTCTAAAATTAAAAAAAGAAAGCCCCCCTTCGATTCCTCTGGCTGGCTGTCCTCTTACCCCTTTCATCTCTGGTGCTGTCCTTTGAGGAAAGTGTGAGGCAAAAACCCCCTTCAGCCCTTCTTCCCAGTTCCCAGTCCCGCCCCATCTCCTGTCAGACATAAGCTGGTAGAAATTCATGAGAAAATGCCCCTTTCCCGCTTTCCTGAGTGCCCCCCAACATCCCTGCTACCCTCAATCCCCACATCCCTACTACGTCCACCACCTTTGTTATCCTTCCCGCCTCTGGGTCTTCCAAAGCACGATTTCCTCTGGAACACTATGTCACAATCACTCCCTATACCCGCCCTCCCCCCAGTGCATGGCCATGTCCTTTCATCCTTCAGGTCCCAGTATCCACGTCTGGGGAGATCTCCAATTGGAATCCCTGCCCTCATATCGCTATCCACAACCACAGTGCTGTTCCGGTTCTCATGTATTCTCTGTATGTGACCTGAATCTCCCTCTAATGTTTATACTTCCCCCAGGAGGGACCCAGGTTGTCCCATCCACTGGTGTGTCCCCAGGGTAGTATCTAATATCTAGAAGGCACTCCATAGATAGTTCTAGAAAGGATGATTTATAGATGTTTTCATTTAGTCTCAGAAGAGGTACTAATGGACCAGTGACCATTTTCTGAGGGTACTAAATAATCCTTCTCCCTGTAGTGACAGGCTCTTTGCCATCTGTGAAGTGATAGTCTGAGGAAGTTCTGATGAATTGTCTTAGATGGGCAGATCAGCCAGGCGCCTGGCAGGGACAGAGCAACACTCGACGCAGAAAATCTGCAGAGTATCAAAGGGCTATTTACAAGGATGTAGGCGGGGTCTGAGGAATCTGGCATATTGGGTATTGGGCCAGGGATCTGAACCAGCAGGAGAATGTTACCACCTCTAGGTATTAAGGGGCGGGCAAGGAGAGAGAGAGAAGTTACCCACACCTGGAGGGAGAAAGCTGTGGAGACAGCCACCTGACAGGGGCTATGTGGCATTTCGCCAAGGCAGTTGACCAGCCCGTGGTGACCCTGCAGGAGGGGGCATGGGAATAAAGACCCCAATTTCTCTTTCCCCTCACACTCTGATCTCCTTTCAGAGCCTCCCACTGATAAACCCAATGGGCAAAGGAGTCCAGTGATGCAGTGTGTATAGGTCAGCTCCTGTGTGCCGGGGAGGGCAAGGAAGAGTGACAGAAGATGGCTGGGACAGTGATTGATCTCAAGGGATGGGAATGCTATGGCCTTGAGAGGCCATGGAGTGGAGTAATTAGGAGCGTGGATGCCAGAGCCAGATTCCTTGGGTTTAAATCCTGCCTCTTCACCTAGTAGGTATGTCACCTCTCTGTGCCTCAAATTCCTTAGCTGTGAAGTGGGAATACTAGTGGTGCCCCCTCCATAGTCTTATGTGGGCCCCGAATGTGTTAAACAATAAGTCAAATACTTAAGATTAGTGGGTGACACACGGTAAGTGCTCAATCATTGTTAGCTCTCACTGTCATTTAAAACATTGTTCTCCCAGGCTTGTTCAGAAATTTAAAGGGGAGGAGAAAATGAGTAAGACCTTTTGTTGAGAGATGGGGCTTTGCAGAAGCAAAGGGAAGTAAAATATAATGACAGCGGAATTGGTTCCCTGGTGTGAAAAAGATCTCCCTCTTCTTTTCCATTATGAGACCTGACCCCAGCTTTGAAATTTTGATTGCTAGCACAAATTGAGTTTATTTATTTTTTTCCTCACATTTAGCACTCTCATCTTTTTTTTTTTAATAATCTATAGGCTGATGGAACACATTTGAACAGAGATATTAAATGAGTTTTCATTCACTACTTTGAAATGTTTTAATCCCCTGAAGAGAAAGATTAAAGCTCTTTACAGGAGGTAGTAGGGGTGTATTTTTTTTTTTAAATTGAAGTTGGTATTCAGCATTCCACAGAACCTTCCTTCATTTCCTGGCATCAGTGGACAGATGTTGATTTTGTTGTCCACATCACCACCAGGTCACAGTGAAAGGAGAGGTGAGGTGGGGAATGGCTGAGGCTGTTAGAAAGGAAAATCAAGGAGTAAGTCTGCTTTGAAAGGCCCTGGGGAGGGAAAAGATGCTGAGATGAACAAAGCATGCTTGACAAAGGAAGATGACATGCTGTGAAAAAATATCTATCTCTCGATGGATAGAGAGATAGATAGATATGTGGATAGGTAAATGTAGAGATAGATATATAGATGTTGATAAATAGATACTTTGTGTTAAAAATTTCTAACCTGGCCAGAGCTTGGAATAATCAGAATTCTCTCAAGCATGAGAGACAAGTTCTCAGACGGTCACTGGCGTGCAAAGTGTTATGATGAAATGCGAGTGTTATTTATGAAAAGGGGACACTATATCTGATTCAGCTGGCAGTGTCCTGGAGACTTCTGAGAGCACTGAGTTGAGAGTCTAGAGAACTGGCTTCTCCATCCAGGGCTCCCTGTCTTGGTTTGTTACACTTCCAAGACCTGGAGCTTCTCAGTCTCCTATCCTGATCATAATATATCCACTGCTTACTTTGCAAGGTTTGGGTTTGTGAGAGTGAAAATCCTTTGAGGAATATAGAGTTGTATAAGGAACATAGTATATGTTTAAGATGTAATAATAAGTAAATGGTAAGTATCTAGTTGTTTAGTGTGCCAGGGTGATTGCTTTGAGGGGTAGAGAAAAAAACAGACCTAGATGTGTAGGACAGTAGGGAAGAGTTAGACTCAAACTATTCTAAGACATTGTCTTGGAGGAGGGTAGAGAAGTAGATTCATTTTAGATGAGTTCACATACACGTGTTAAAAAACAGAAGGTAACCACTGAAATAATAGGAAGAAAATACAACCTTGGAGAAGTGCTGGCAATTTTGACTCCCATCTTTGGCCCTCTATCTTGTTCAAGTTTGTTCTATAACTGCCCTTGGGGCTGTGTGTTCTGGGGTCTTGGAGATTAATATACACACATTAGAAATGCCCTCCAAGGCTGGGTTTGGAGGAGACTTGTTTTGGCCTCCCATGAATCTATTGGAGGTAACAGCCTTTCCTCCTGAAGCACAGGTGGTACCACAAGATCTGATTTAGGGTTAGCTGTCAGTTACGGGCATACAAGCCCTTTGAGGTGCATGCAAACACTTTGATCTCACTACAGTGCCCTTCTGCATGCCCCCTCACTCTATAAAAACTGTGGGCTAAGGTCTGGACTTTGCAGAGAGTAGCTATGCAGCTTCTGTGGATCATTTTCCACCCTCTCCTCACCATGTCAGTAAGTTACCTTGAATGAAACTTTTGTAGATGGTGTGGAGTCACCTCTTTCATTTTCTGGTCTCAGAGTGCCTTCTCAGTTTGGAGGATAATTTTCTGTCTTTCCCCCCCACCTTCTAACACACCTCCCTACTAGCAGTGGGGGAGGTAGAATACCAGCGAATACTATGCAACAAGCAGGGCAAATAAAGAGCACAAAATAAGATGATAGAGGGAAATTCAAATAGATCAGTAATCATAATAAATGCAAATGGTCTAAACTTGTGAATTAAAAGGTAGAGATCAAAGGTGGGGTATGGGCAGAACCTAGCTATACTGAACACATAAAAACAGAGAAAAGTTGAATTGAAACCTATTTTTTCCCACCAGGGACAGATATAATGGTGTCAAACCCATCTTTTTTCACTTCTTGTATTTCCTCTTTTCTCTAGGGCAGGGATTGAGTTAAACAGGTTGGGGAGAAATCAAGGGTGACAAAAAAAAAAAAGAAATGAGAGGGGCATTTTAAAAAAATTATTTTCAAAGATTTTATTTATTTATTTATTTGAGAGATTGGAGAGGGAGGAGCAGAGGGAGATGGACAAGCAGACTCCACTGAGTGGAGAGCCTGAGTACAGAGTGCAGAGCCTGACAAGGGGCTGAGTACAGAGCCTGACATGGGGCTCGATCCCATATCCCTGAGATCATGACCTGAGCCAGAATCAAGAGTCTGCTGCTTAACCAGCTGAGCCACCCCAGTGCCCCTGAAGGGGCATTTATTGATCCAGGTCTGTGCTGGGTAATTCTTAAAGAATAAAGTCACTTAGGATAGATACATACATTCTGGTGTAGCTTATTAGTCAAATGCTCAGACTGTCATGTCAGACAGACCTAGATTTTGTTTCCAACTCATTTATTCATTCATTTCCTCATTTAGCTGGTATTTGCTGAATCCCTGCTATGAGCTAAGAAACTTGCTAGGAAGTCACTTTCATCTCTCCATGAATTAGGTTTCTCATTGTATCAGTCTGTTTGGACAGTAATGATAGGTAAGAAACAACCACAAAACCTCAGTGACACATAACAGTAAACATTTATAACTGCTCACTAGTATGTGGCTTGCTTGGGTAGAAATGACAAACTGGACAGAGTTTGGCTAATCTTTCTGAGCTTGCTTATGGGCTGTGGGTATCTGGGAGCTGGCTGGTCAGGGACAGCCTTGTCTGGGCTCGGTTCTGTCTCATGAGGCCTCTCATCTCCCAACAGGCTAATTTGGACTTATTGTTGGGCAGGATTTCAGGAGGTAGAAGTTGAAAGGTCCCCTTGAAGTCCAGAATCTTGGCATTCTGTTGGCCAAAGCGAGGCAGAGGCCAGCCTGATTCGAGGGACCGAGAAATCTACTTCATCTCTTGAAGGACAGAGCTGCAAGGTCACACTGCCATGTGGGTTACATCACAAAAGCTATGGATATAGGAGAAGGAAGAATTAGGGCCACTTTTGCAGCCAACTGCCACCATCATGTTGTTATGCAGAGATAATATTAGCACTTATTTCTTAGAGTTAATTGTGAGAATTCAGTGAGATCATGCATATGAAGCAGTGATTTTGAGCCAAGCTTGCAGAAGGTGCTCAGGAAATGGTAACCATTACCGCGTTGCTGTTGCTGGGATCATTAAGGTGGTTATTACCGTTACAGATTTGAGTTCACCTCATCCCTGGGCATCTGTTCAGTGCAGTTCAGAGGTTCAAATCCCCTAGTCAGCTTTGTTCCTGTATGCCTGATTGCTTTTCCCCTTAATAAAGGAGCAAGTCGGTTGATGGAAAACTTCCTTGATTTTGCGAACACAGATGCCACTGTGTGTTAGCATCCTTTGGCCATTAGCTGTCAAGGCAGTCAGGGCAGAGATTTATTTAAAGAACATGTAGGTGCCTTTGCTTTTTGCCATCAAAACCGTGCCAGGGAGGGAGACACATCTGAAAGAGGAGCAGAAGGGTCCTCATAGGAGACAGACCTTCCATTTGCCATCTGCATTTACTCAGGAAAGGTGAAGGAATTGCGTAGTGAAGTTAGGGCTCCTTATGTTACTTGGTCTTAATTAGTGATGCCTCCAGTTAAACATTAATGGTTTATTTTGTATTTTATTTCCAAAGGAGAGAGATTGAGCCTTGAGTTAGAAATACCTCACAGACCACAGTTTTGCTAAATTCTGTAGTCCTGTTCACAGTGCCTCAGCAGGCTGGGTGCTCTTATTGTTAGGCTAAGAGAAAAGGGATTACAGAGTTTCCGCTTTGTTGGGGTTCTTATCTATTGCCAAGAAAAGAGTGACCAAGATGTTTTTCACTATGTAGGATCAACCTCAATGGTGATTGATATTATGGGTCTGATATCAGCCTCCCCATCCAAATGGGAGTGTTTGTAAAAATAATCCATTTAGGGAGAAGAGCAGAACGAGTTTATTGATAGAAATCTCCACAAATTTTAATTTTTTAAAAGAAGGGAAACACTTTCTTCTGAGTTTCATACCAAAACAGGAGAAGAACTAGAGATGAAATGTGTTTATGATTCATCAGAAAACAGATTTTATTTCTCTTATTTTTAGAAGTAGCTGTCTAGGTACTGGGTTCTGTCGAACGAGAGAGGGATTATATTTGGAAATCCTAATTGTGGAGAGGCTTTCTTTAAAAAGCAGCCTAAAGCCAAACTGGCTCCCACTGATGCTTCTTTGGTTGTTTCTTTTTTCTCTTTAATCCTTCTGACACTCTGAAAGTAGTTCACACATTGAATTAAAAGAATCCATTTTGTCCATCCTTGATGTTTACTTGACTTTGTAGTTCTTCTCCAGAAGCCAAAATCCCTGGTCCTTACTTTGAAGAATCGTGTCGGGAAAATTATGGGTTTAATTTTTTTTAGTTGGAACACTCAACTCAAACAGGGTGAAGCAAAAAAGCAAAAAAAAAAAAAAATTAAAAATTAAAAAAAGGACTATATTGACATATGTTATCAACAAGTAGAGGAGCTTCAGGCATGGCTGGATCCAGGTGCTGAAATAATGGTATCAGGAATCAGTTTCTCACATCCCACTGTCTTTTGCATAGATTTCAGTGTCAGGGTGGATGGAGGGTGGCAAAGGTGCTCCTTGGCAGTTACAGGCTTGCATTCTACCAATGTAGCAGCCCCACTGTAAAAGATACGTTTCTTTCCTAAAAATAGTAGCAATTGGTTTGCGTCAGGTTACATGCCTTTCTCTATACCAAGCATTCCATTGTGGCCAATCAGTAGAAGGATTGGTCACACTAGGGCATGTGCCAGCCCCTGGAGTAGAGGGAGAGATCAGCTTTCTCTGGACCTCATGGACCAAGTATGGGTGTGAGGGTGTGATTTACTTAAAGGGTAATCAGGAGCAGGGACATGTTTGCTGATTGGTCAAAGGTAAGGGACGATGTGTTGGTCTGGGTTATCGCTATAGGCAGACACCAAGATGGGACTAAATGTGCAAGGATTTAATTAGGAGAAACACCTGTGGAAGAAAAATAGGAAGAGTGCCAGGAAGCCGTGGAGAGCCATCAGACACAGAGTGAGGGAGAGAGGGAGAGAAGGATGGGTGAAGTCCAAAGGTGAAGTCTCCTGCCATCTGAAGAATCTTCCACAAAGTGTCAGGAGTCCTCCAGCCACTGCCAGAGGAGGGTCTGTCCCCTGGATCAGGCCTGTTTTAGTATCCCTGCTGCCCTCAGTCATTGGCTGGGAGCAGCCCATGGGAAGTGTGGCCTCGTTTGCACCGATGGATTTGAGAGTATAGCAGCTAGGGCCCTTGGTTAATTAAGCTTCCTGTAGCTGGAGGTCTGCAAGGCGTTCTCATGGCTGCCACAGATAATAAACTTACAGTTAAGAAGTACATCACAGATTAAAAGATGCTGTAACAGTTGCCAGCTTAGTTGATCCCTCTTATGCAAACAATATTGTCAACACCTTCTCCCATTCTATGGATGGGGAAGGCCTGGCAGGGGGGGTAATGATTTGTGCTCGGTTGCTCCACGAGTCAGTGAGGAGCTTGGACTCAGAGCATGACCACTGCCTCCCTATCTATCATCTGCCCTCTGCACTGACTTGGCTAGCATCCCCCAAAGTTCATGTCCACCTGGAACCTCAGAATGTAACTGTATTTAGAAATAGGGTCTTTACAGATAGAACTAGTTAGGTTAAGATGAGGTCATACTGGATTAGAGCGGGCCCTAAATCCAGTTGTCCTTAGAGGTGAAGACATGGACACAGAAGAGATAGGGGGATGAAGCCAAGTGATGATGGGGCAGAGACTGGGGTGGTGTAGCCATGACCCAAGGTCTGTTGGCAACCATCAGAAGCTAGGAGCAAGGCATGGGACAGCTTCTTCCCTACAGCCTTCGAGAGAGTGTGACCCTCTGACCCTCTTGTGACACCTTGATTTCAGACTTCTAGTCTCCAGAACTGTGAGGGAATAAATCAAGCCATTGTTCTAGCCATCCATTTGGAGGTAATCATAGTATACCCGGGAAATGGATACACTGTCCTAAAAGAACCAGTCATCCCTCTGGTTCTCTCTGTTTGTCTTGTGTGACCCTATTCCCAGCCCCAGCCCCATGGGCACCACTGAGCCAATTAATCCAAAGCTACAGAGCTTGTGTTCAGATAGCAGAGGCCCAGAAATGCTGACCAAGAAGACTTGGATCATATGCAAGTCCAAGGAAAGTGGCTGGAAAAGAGACATAGTCATGTCGACATCTGGACCCCCTGATAGGAGGTGATAAGAAGGGCTTTCCCCTCTGTGGGAGTCTTCCTCCAAATCCTTGACTCCAGTCCAATCCTGAGAATCATCAGACAAACCCACATGGAGGGACATGCCACAAAATACCTGACCAGTACTCCTCACAAGTGTCAAGGTCATGTGGACTGAGGCAAGACTAAGAAACTGTCACAGGTTGAAGGACACCAAGAGACACGATGGCTAAAGGCAATGTCAGAGCCCAGAACAACCAAAAAAGATGTTAGTGAAATTCAACTGAAGTCAGTTAGCAGTATTGTACCAAAGCTAATTTCTTGGTTTGACAAAGGTATCATGATAATGTACAATGTTAACTTTAGGGAGAAAGATGAACAAAGGGTATATGAGGACTCACAGCTTTTCTATAAATCTGAAATCATTACAAAGTAAAAAGTTCATTTAAAAAGAGAGAGAGACAAGAGATAGTCAAACAGAGCAAAGAAATACCCAGGGACACTCAGAGACAGGGAGAACACTTGGTTTATGATGGACCTCTTCTACATCATATGAGGTCTGGCTAAATTTCATATCTTATTTTTGGATAAATCTGTCCATCTATCCACCCATGTACCCATCCATCCATCCATCCATCCACCCACCCACCCACACATATACCCATCCATCCAGCCATTCATCCAACAAATTTTTCTTGAGCATCTATTGTATATTAGACACTCTTCTAGGTGCTGGCATATACCTGTGACCATTAGGTGTCTGCTCTCATGGAACTTATATTGTAATAAGAGAAATACTCTATCCAGATAATCTATGTGACTTAATAATAAGCCATCAGGTTGTGATAAGTGTTATGCAGAAAACTAAAATGGACAATGAGGGGGAGGTGATCAGAGAAGACCTCTCCGAGGAGGTGACCTAAACTAGGGCATGAATGACAACAAAGGATCCCACTATACAAAGAACAGGAGGAAGTAAGTCTAGACAGAAGGAACGGCTGGTGCAAAGGTCCTGAGGTGAGAATAAGTTTAGGTGCTTGATAAACAGAGCAAAGGCCTGAGGCTGGAATCTAACAACAGAGGCATGGGAAAGAGGCATGGGGTGGTAGAGGGGGGCCAGGTAAAATCTTTTTTTTTTTTTTTAAGTGCAATGGGGAGGTACCAGAGGGGGTTTCAAGAAAAGGAATAGCATGTCCTGGTTTGACTTTGAGGCTATACACTGGCCATGTGCTGCGAATGCATTGTAGGCAGACAACTGCTGTTGTCCAGGCAAGAGATGATGGTGGCAAGGAAGCCGGTCCTTGGATTCCATGCGATCCATTTCTGAGGGAGTTTCTGTTCCTTGCAGCCAAATACGTGCTGAAGATGACCCAGGACTCCTGATGTTGCACCTCAGTTTCCCCAGTGTGCTTTGAGGTCATCAGGGAAATCAGCAGAACCTTCGTTTAGTACATCTTACTTCTTTTATTCCTTGTCTGTACCCACTTTTCTCCCTTCTGTGTGTCCAACACCCTCATAATATCTCTCTTCTCGGAGCCCACCTTGGCCTGACATCTGACAAAACACTTCACGATCCCTAGTTTTCCCCTTCTTCCTTCAAAACTTACCTGTCCTGCATCTATTCTTTTGGGAGGCTGGGGTGATAGACATAATCTTCTAGACTGGAAAGGGGTATTTCTTCCAGAAAACACTGACGGTTTTTTTGGTGATTTTTGTTGCCTTCAGATAAAGCAGGCATTTGCTGAACAGTTTTCATTCACTGAGCTCTGTGCTGGGTCCTTTGGTGTGTTTCAGTCCCCTTTGATTCTTACAAACATCTAGGAATGTAGACCCCCTCACTCCCACTTTACAGATGAGGATGGAGAGGCTCAGAACCTCTGTTCCTTTTCCCTGCAACGAATTATGGGAATATCAGGATTGGTCCATGAGAGGTGATATCTTGTTTTGATGCCGCTCAAGGCTTGAGAATGACATAAAAATGCTTGTGAAAAGCACGCTCTGGAACTTATCTGGTTTCCCTGAAAAAACAGTAGGCATTTTCAATGCAGCCAGACTCGTGTCCCCTGGGGCTTTTTCTCTCTTTGCTTCCTGTTCTAGAAAGGGCTGGTGTGAACTTCCTGGCTTTGCTGTCTGAGTGAGCAGGAATGTTCCATGTGGCTGCACCTTTAGGAGCAGCAGCTGGGGCAGGGGCTATGCAGCTGACCCCCCCTGCAGCGATCAGTCCTCATCTTTTCTCCAAGCCTCCCCTACCATGTGGTCGGGGCCATGCGAGGGGCCGTGGGTAAGTGAGTGGCCTGAATTTCTTTCTGCTCCATTTCTTTGCAGTTTCCTGGGTGTGGTGATGATGGTGCAAGGCTCCGTGAACCATAGGCGTCTGGTTGCGAGGAAGAAAACATTTGATCCAGGAAATAAATGGCTGGCAAAAATGATGCTCCTTTCCATTCATTTTTTTCAGTCATTCATTCATGAACTATTTATTTGGTATTTATCCTATGCCACACCCTGTGTCCAGGACATAAGAGACATATGTGGTCTCCTTTCCCCAGAAACTGATACCTGGATATACCCAGCAGGTCTGCCACTCATCTTCTGGGATGACGGTCTAGTCTGGATCCTTCTAACCTTGTTCATGGACAGCAGCCTCTGGAAGTCATGGGACTCCTTAGAGAAACCCATTCACTACTGACACAAGCCATTTATAACTAACCCTGCAATTTAGGGTGGTCAGAGGTCTCCTTCCCCCCACACTGGGGATCCCGGTAGAAGGCAACAGGGTGCCTGAATTGTGCGCACTGGGGGCAGAGAAGAGGAGGGTCCAGCGGTGCCGGGAGGAGTCAGGAAAGACTCTTGGGAGTGCGCCTGTGCCCTGTGCTGGGCCCAAGCAAGTCCTTAAGTTTTTGTTTGGCACAAACGCAGTGATGGAGGGCGGGGGTCTGACATAGGACAGGCTAGACTGAGTCCCTGCTCCGTTCTGTGGCAATGTATGAACCCGAACAAATATCTTATTTGGTCTGAGCCTCAGTCTTCTCATCTGGGACCTGGAGATCAATCCTAGGATTTACTCTCCGGAGATGCGATATCCTAAACGTAAGGAAGTTAGCTGAGGTCTTAGGAAATTGCTATTATCATCCTTTGTAAGTTCTGGGGGGACTACTGGGGACCAGAAAAGAGAAACCTCAGTCTGGACTGGTGTAATCAGAGAAAGAGGTGAATTTCGAATCTCAAAGCTTGGCAAGAGAAGGGAGGGTGTCATTTTTGCATCCTTCTGTATCCTGAGCATCTGGCACGTAAGTCTGACCTCAGCCTACGTTTGTTGACTGAATAAATGAGTGACCGGCCAGGACCTTGAAGGAGAGATAGAGTGTGCATGTAGAAGGACTGTCCCTGCATTTCTGTCTTCTCAAGGACCCTATTTATTAATGGGATCAAACTATGTTTATGATCTTGTAGGGTGTTTTTTTTTTTTTTTTAAAGTACGGAGGTTACATCTCTTCAAAGTTCCATCAAGACTCTCCCAGTGTGGGGCTGCTTCCTGGCCACTGGTATGGACTGTACCACAGTTTATTCAAATGACCCTCCCATTGCTGGACTGGCAGGTCATTTCTCCAGTCTGTCATTATGATAAGGAACGCTGTGATGCTCATCTCTGTGTATGCATCTAATTATGTCCTTAGATTCAATTCCAGAAGAGAGGCTAATGGGTCAGATGGTAAGTGTGTGTCATTGTTACTGTCTGGACACATAGTACTGGATCAACCCCCGTCCCCAGGAAGGCTGTGACAGTTTACTCCCTGCTGCCAGCTAACCTGACTGCTACTCTGCTTCTCTGCATGCTGGTTCCTTCCATCTCTGCACCACTCTGCTCTGCCTTGCCTGCTTAGCCCAATGGGATTTGTGGGCAGAGCTAGCCTCTCCTTTTCGAAGCCTGCTGGATATCTGTGGGGTCACATAAGGATTACTTAAGCACATTGTGGAGAAATCTCCTTGGAGGAAAGATGTCCCCCAGATGTTGGAGCAAAGACAGGAGTAAGGAGGGAGAAACGCTTGGGACGTGCCCCCTGCCCCACCTCCACCGCCCCTCCCCCTTCCCAGGTCTCCAGCACAGATAACCTTGTTCCTCCTCTCTCCGCCGCCATGCATCACAGAAACCCAGGTCTTCCCTCCAGTACCCTGTCCATGGCTGTCTCCTAGCAGTTGCCACTCTGTTTTGGCATTTGGAGGTCTCTTTTCTAAGTCTCCTGCTGGCCTGGAGCATGAAGGGGTGGAATCGTCCTCATGTCACAGTATCCCCAGCAGCGGGTGGAGTGTAACGACAATAATCGTAATAGTAATAGTAATAACATCCACTCACGTATTAAGCACTTACTGTGTGCCAGCACTTTACGGACTATACCAAGCCCTTCACGTATTTTGTCTCTTCGAATGGTCCCATAAACTAATGATGTAGGTGTTACTCGTATCCCATTTTACAGACAAGGATGCTAAGACTCAGAGAGGTGAAGTGACTTCCCCAAGGTCACAATGTGTAGACAAGGTGAGACTCCAAGCTAACTCCCTTTCAACTATTCTGCTACGAGCTCGGAGAGTAGCTAAGCCACTAAATGAGGAGCCAGCTCTCCCTCTGCTCCCTCCCCAACACTAGCTAATGACTAGGACTTGTTGACAGAGGCCTGGAAGAATGGAAGAATCTGGTTTGTTCATTTCAGAGAAAAGCCAGAGGGTCTTTTTGGAAGAGTGCTTTGAAAGACAGGATAGGAAATACCTCTGCCTCTCCTGACCTTCCTTCCTAAAGTCATGTGCCTGCCATTCCTTTATCCTGGATTCATTCCTTTTCCATCACAGCTTAAAGCTACTTTTAAAAAAAAAATTATTTTCAGCATAACAGTATTCATTATTTTTGCACCACACCCAGTGCTCCATGCAATCCGTGCCCTCTATAATACCCACTACCTGGTACCCCAACCTCCCACCACCTCCCTCCCCCCCGCCGGCTTCAAACCCCTCAGATTGTTTTTCAGAGTCCATAGTCTCTCATGGTTCACCTCCCCTTCCAATTTCCCCCAACTCCCTTCTCTCTAACTCCCCTTGTCCTCTATGTTATTCGTTATGCTCCACAAATAAGTGAAACCATATGATAATTGACTCTCTCTGCTTAACTTATTTCACTCAACATCATCTCTTCCGGTCCCTTCCATGTTGATACAAAAGTTGGGTATTCATCCTTTCTGATGGAGGCATCATACTCCATAGTGTATATGGACCACATCTTCCTTATCCATTCGTCCGTTGAAGGGCATCTTGGTTCTTTCCACAGTTTGGCGACTGTGGCCATTGCTGCTATAAACGTTGCTACTTTTGGAAATGTCAGTCCCCTCCATCCCTGATGCCTTGATGGGAGTCCCATATGCAGAGCTGTTCTCTGAAGCGGCTCTTTCAGTCTACACTTTTTTTCTCACTCACTCAAATCCAACCAGCTCAAATCTTACTCCTCAGGCAGGCTTCCTGGCTTCTCCCAGCTTGCTCAGCACTTTCTCTATCGCTGCCAACTCTGGGGTTGATCATCTGGGATAATGACCTGGCCCAGGTCTTCCTAGAATTGTTCATTTTGAAGCTGTGGGGGCTCCTTGGAGGATCCCATGAACCGCTGACGTATGCCGTTCTTAAGTAACCGTGCAATTTCGGGTGGTCAGGTTCTCCCTGTCTGAGATTACAGTAAGATAAAAGATACAGGCATCAAATGTTCTAAGAATAATTCACTTATTCAACATTGACCAGATGTCAGGTTTGTTCTGGGCTCTGAGAATTCAGAGATGGACAAGACTGAGCTGTGTTCTTGGAATATTTGGTGCGACGGGAGAGCTGGTCATGGGGGCTAGATTTGGGAGAGGGTTAGCTGTATTGTAGGAGCTCAGATGAGGGACACACAAATGTCACTCTTCAATCACTGATAGTTATTTATTCTTTATAGACCAGGAACAGATTCTGGAAGGGACCTGGGGAGGGAAGATCCTGCATTCTTCCTTCATTTTCTTGGTGTAAGACTTTGCTTCTGGATTTACTGGAATAACTGAGAGATGCAGTTACTCTGGGGAGGGGAGTTAGGTGAACCAAGTACACCCAGAGGGCTTACTTCGGAGCAGATAAACCCATTGAGGTGTGGGAAATAAAAGAGGAAAGCAGACTTATTTTTGCCCTACATTCTATCAACTTAAGCACATTTGTATACAAGCAAACGTTTTGTCGCTATGGGAAGTGGAAATGCAATATTTTTCTGATGTATTTTAAAATAAATCTGCAACATTCAGACCTTAAAAAAATACATCTCCACAGACCCCCTCACGTCATCTTTTGTATTTCAGCCCACCATGTATTGCCCTGTGGAAAACACATCTTGTCAATAACAATCATCATCACAACAGTGAAAGTAATAAATAAAGATGACACACCTAGGGCTTCCTATATCCCAGGCACTGTTCTAAATGCTTTTATATATTTTTTGCTCCTGTGATCCTAATGACAACCATGTGATGAGGTATGGCTATTATCCCCCACTTTGCAAATGGGGACACTGAGGCACAGAGAGGTTTAGCAACTTACTCCGGGCCACAGTGTGTATGGAGCAGAGCCAGATCTGAACCTAGGCAGCCTTACCCTAAAACCTGGCCTTTTGACCATTTCATCACTCTGCCAATGCCCTTTTCCCCAGCAGCTCTGGTCGTTTTGGGCTGGACACTCACCTAGACTCTGCAAGGAGGAAAGGGACACTTGTTCACATAGGTTAGCTCAATGAAACGTCCTAGCCACACAGGTAGGGTCTTAGGGTCCTGGGATCAAGGCCTACATGGGGTGGGGAAGTTATCATAGTTCCATTTTAGAGTCAAGGAAACTGAAGCACAGGGCACGCAGATAACATGCCCAAGGTCACACAGCTAGTGAATGGGAGAGCCAGGAATCAAGCCCAGAGCACCGGAAGGCGAGCCCAGGCTTATTTGCTCTGACAGTGCCTTGCCTGGTAACACCGAACTGACTGATTAATAAATAATGCTTGTTGAGTTGTCATTAAAAGCTTGTCTCACCAAGTTCCGCAGTGTCTTCTCTGTAATTACCCTATTTTCTCTTAAGGGGACTGACAGGCTTCCCCAAGACTTGCCTCTTTCTCAGTGGGAAGGGTTTTTTTTTTTTTTTTTTAAGATTTTATTTATTTATTTGAGGGAGAGCGCTCAAGCGGGGAGGGGGCAGTGGGGAAGAGGGAGAGGGAGCAGCAGACTTCTTGTTGCGCAGGGAGCCCCATGTAGGCCTTAATCCCAGGACCCTAAGATCATGACTAGAACCAAAGGTAGACCCTTCATCGACGGAGCCCCCTAAATGCCTCTCAGCAGGAAGGGATCTGTGGGGGAACTTGGGCTGGTCTCAGGGACCCAGCAATTCTTTTTTTTTTTACTCTCCTGTCTCTCTGCTTCATTTACTTGTTTTATCTTTGACTGATCCTGGAAAGCTGCCCTGTGACATTTCTTCCCTTTTGTGTTCCTATTGATAGCATTTCCCCGGAGGCTGTCAAAGAGAAGGAGGGGATGGAGGAAGCATCTTCAGCAGTGCCATCGGGCCCAGAGCCTGGTCCGGCTAGAGCTTTGAGCTTGAGTCCTTTCTGTTGTAGGGCCTCTGTCTGTGTGCGCCTGCCTGCAGAGGCACATGTGTGTGTGTACACACACACACATACTGTGGTTTAGAACAACTGTGATATGGTGGAAGTACCCCGTCCTCTGGCCCAGAGGGAGCTCAGTTAAGATTGCTAAGGAGGATTTGCTCTGGGCTTCTCGTTATGGGTTCACCGGCAAACGTGCCTTATTGGTTTTCCGTGGCTACTACAACACTGAACAGCAATAGGAGTGGCTTAACACAACACAGATTTATTATCTTATAGCTCTGGAGGTCCTAAAATCAAAGCGTTGGCCAGGCAATGCTCCTTTTGAAGGCTCTAGGGGAAGATCTGTTTCTTTGGCTTTCCCAGGTTGGAGAAGCTGCCCTCATTCCTTGGCTAGTAGCCCCTTCCTTCAGGGAACACCTTCCGTCAGGGCCAGCCCTGTGCTGTCTTCATCTCTCTGTCTCTCAGTCCTACACTCTGATCTCACCACCCCCCTCACCCTCCTGCTCCCTTCTCCCCTTGGGAAGATTCTTGTGATTACATTGTACCCACCCAGATAACCCAGGATAATCTCTCCAATCTCAGGATCCTTAACTTCATCGTGTCTATAATGTCTTGTTTGCCATACAAGGCAACAGAGTGCCCATCTCTGAAGATTAGGACATGGACAGCTTTGGGGGCCATTATTCTGCCCCATTTGCCAAGTGAAATGAGAGCATTCTTTCTGCGCGACTTCTGTACCCATCTCCCTGAGAGACAGCACATCACCCTGGGGCCTGAAACTGGATTCACCCCCTGAGCTTGCCCCTCTTTGTAGCTGTGTTCCTCGGGCAAGTCACCTGACCTCTGTGCCTAACTAATGTCCTCATCTTTAAGATGGGTAAAGCTTCATTGTGCTAAGTTAAGTCGAGAATATCATTAGAGTGATAAAGGACATCATTGGGCCAATAATAAACACCAAAAATAAATGGGAGCAACAGTTAAAATTAGGGATTCCAGATAGCATAATAGTTACAGACTTAGAAGGCCTGGGTTCAAATCCTAGTTCTTCCACTTATGAATGAAATGGCCTTGGGCTAGTATGCTTTAGGCATTTAAGTCTCAGTGTTCTCATTTGTAAAATGGCAAAACTATTTCCATCTGAACACATAGGATTGTTGTGAGGATGAAATAATAGTGTGCACATGAGTCGCCCAGAACATAGTGGGTGGCTTTTGTGGTTGTAGTTATAACCATCACCAGCATTACCCATCCTCCTTGGGGGTGATGGAGAGACTTAGAGGGCTGCCTCTGGCTTCAACAGAGTAAGGACAGGATGGGGCAGCTTCCTGAATCCGGGGCCCTGAGAAATCCCACAGCCTTGCTCCATTCTTGAGAGGATCAGAGCCTGGCTGGGCTGAGGCTTGAGGTGTCTGGTTTGGGGGGTATCTCCCTGATGTTGGAGCTTACAGCAGCAGCTTTAAACTAAGAGCTCAGGACAGGAGCTCACAGGACAGAACCAGGGTTTAGAGATGGTGACGAGGGCGGTGCAGATAGTCTGGCAAAATCCCCGGGAAGGTGGGGCTAATTCCTAGATGGTGTGGTCATAGGGGATGGTGTAGAGCTGTGGTTTCAACCATATTATTGTTTTTAGATTTTGCGCAAAGTCCTGTTTCAATGAAGGCTTGGGCAGATGTCCAGTATGCAAAAGACTTAGAAGCACAGCTGCTCTGGTTAAAATCAGGATGTGTGTGTGGGGCAACTCAGGCCTCCTTTTCATTCTACCAGGGGCCTCTAGGGGGCCCAGTTTAAGGAAGAAGACTAACAGGGTGGCAAAAACACAGGCCTTGGAATCAGACAGATCTGGGATTGCATCCCTGCTGTGATCTTTGGGGTTTCATTTCACATGCTCGAGCCTTAGTCTTCTCATCTGAAAATGGGACAACAAATAGCATGCACCTCATGCACTTGTGTAGACCAGAGATAGTGTCAAGCGCCTTGCATAGTGCACAGTAGGTGTCTAGGCATTTAGCAGGTGGTAGCTATTTTGATTTCCTAAGGGAGACCTCAATTAGAGACACCCTTCCAGAACCTGTGTCTAATCCTGGAAGCTGTGAAGTGGGGTAGATTTTCCTTGGGACTAGGAACCAAAAGACTTGGGAAATATTGGGTCCTGATTCTACAATCAGTATCCTGTGTGACTTTAATTTCTCTCTTCTTGAATCCTCTTTAGATGTTTGTTGAGGGCCTACTATGTGCCAGGCACTGTCCTAGGAGCTGGAGCATAGGTTCTGGCACTTAAAAGGCCTAAGTTCCAGACTCAACTCTGCCACCTCCTAGCTCTTAGGGTATGAGCAAGTCATTGCCCCTCTCTGGTCCTCACTTTCTGCATGTGTAAAGTGAGGGGATTGAACTTCTGTTGTAGGGTCTTCCCAGAAACAATTGAAAAAGATCTTCCCCAAGGGAGGAGTCAAGATGGCGGAGAAGTAGCAAGCTGAGACTGCTTCAGCTA
>NC_081564.1:9882208-9989720 GCF_022355385.1 Mustela nigripes
TAAAAAAAAAAAAAAAAAAGATCTTCCCCCAAAAATTATAGAACACATTTGAACTTGACTCTCGGAGTCATTCTGAAGTAAGGGCTTTGGAATCATACAACCCTGGGTTTGAATTCTATGTCTGCTACTTGCTGTGTAACCTTATGCAAGGCACTTAATTTCTTGAGGCTCAGTGTCCTCATCTGTAAAACGGAAGTAATGATAATCTTGTCAAAGGGTCATGGCAAAGCTTGAAGGAGCTGATACATGTAAAGTTTGTAGGAGAATGGCTGGTGCATAGTCAGTTCCCAATAAATGATAGCTGCCATCACCACTGTCCCCACCATAATTGTTGCCATCATCACCATCATCGTGATCACGATGATCGTGAACATCTATAAAGTGAACCTCTAAGTGATTGCTAAGACTCTAACATTTTAAGTCCTCCTTTCAAGGGAGAATTAATTGACGAATGTAGGAGCTCGCCCTGGGCCATGTGAGTGGGACACTTTAGAAAAGCATCCCCAGTAGAGAGAGTTCTCCTTCTCTTTTCACATCTTGGTCTGCTTAAAATTTCCTTTCCTTTTCCCATAGTAAGCAAGAAGAGGACCCTTGAGATCTGGAACACTATGGGATGTCAATGGGAGTCAATTTCTCTTTGTATATTTCTCCTTTCAGTAGTTTTATTTCCTTGTTCATACAGTGATTTCACTTCAGATCTTTTGGGGATGGGTCTTTGGCCAAGGCTCAGTTGTCTGATTTAGACCTCCTATAATCTCCCAACTTCATCCCTCTTACACCACATGCTGAAAGGTGAGGCTTGGTGCATGCCATCCTGGGTTGGCTGTCAATTACTTTCTCCCTCTGTCAAAACATTTGAATTGTAGGAGGCTGTGGTATCCTAGCAGCCCACAGCTTTGGTGTTCTTATTGTTGCTTTTTATGTTTAGGAAAATTGGATAGTCATATCCTCATTTTACAGTTGGGACTCGGAGACATTAAGTGACTTTTCCAAGGTTGTATGGGGGCCAGAACCGGTTCCCAGAAATCTGTCAGATGCTTATTCAAATAAGCCCCTTAGAATTTTTCATTCATTAAGCCTTTCATGCTCTGAATTCTGAGGCATTCAAGACACAAGTCAGAAATCTGAAGCGATATGGGTGAGGCCAAATCAGCAGGGCTGAGTTTTGGGGGTAAAAGCCATTTGGAAGCTCCCACACTGGGGTCAGACTTTTCCCAGCAGAGAGGAACAGTGAATGAAGGTCTGGGGACCTGTGTGGGAAAGGGGCTGTGAACTTACAGCTCCTGGCTCTGTGAGCGACAATATTAGAACAAGTATGTGGTAGGTAGGCTGTCACTGACTTCACTGTATGATGTCGAGAAGTCCCGTCCCCCCACTACTCCCCCTTCTCTGCTCCAACCATCCAATAACTTAACTTCGCTGCCTCAAGGTTCGCTTCCCGCCCATCCCTCCGCCGCCGCCGCCGCAGTTTAGCGCTGTCCGCGGTGCTGATCGCCAATCTCCTGATTGCCGTTTCGACCAGCGGGGATCTCTGGTGCGCCCAACCTCTCCTCCTGGCCCCCCACCGCTCTTTCTCCAGGCACCCCGCACATAAATCACGGGTGGGAGGCCGGCTTGGTTCCCCCTGCACGGGGAAGCGGCTGCCCCCTCCCTTGCTCACACGGGGTTTTGCGGCAGTGGTGGCAGCTGCCACTGATTCGGGCACTGGGGAAGCAATTGATTCGTCTACTGCCAGCAGCCCGGAGTTGCCTACGCGGACGCAGACAGACGACAGAGAGAAAGAGAAAGAAAGAGGAAGAGGGGGTGGGGGGAGAGGGCTCCGAACGAAAACCATCATCCCTGTGGAGGGCAGTCTGAGGGAGCCACTGCCTTTGCCTTGTCCACTGACTGGTCTGAGTTTTCTCTTCTTCTGGCAGTGGTATTTCTTTTCATTTTGGTCCTGCATGATTTAGGGGTAGTTGCTGTGTGTGTGTGCGCGTGAGCGTGCGTGTGTGCATGCTGGCGCTTCGATTTTATTTTGGGAAGAGTAGGGGAACCAAATGAACAATTTTCTTTCAGGCACCTCCAGTGAGCTTTCAAACCAAGTCATTGGGAGTTAGTATCTTCCCACCCCGGCAGGGAAGGGAAGAGTTGGCAAGAATTTGGCTCACCCATTCCCTCTGCAATCCTCTGGTGTGGAGGTAAGTGCTATTCTTCTTAATTGTGTAAATGGGCTAGGGGTATTGGGATCCCAGTTGGGATGAGGTTTGTACATGAGCTGGTGGGATAGAAGGAAGGTGGGGGGTTTGGGGAGAGGAGTGTTGAGGAATGACCACATTTATTTGCCCACATTCTGCAGTGTTTGATCGCCTAAGCAGCACCCCAAAGCTAAATGAGATTTCGGCTCAGTGCCCAGGGAGGGGGGTAAAATATGCTCCTGTTTTAGGCAATGCGATCAAAATTGTGGCTTCTGCCCAATTTACCCTCTCCCTTGCAGCAGAAGCTGTTGAAAGTAGCCAGCAGTTCTCTGAGTGGATTAACCATTTGTGGGTTGGCCAGCCTGCATGGAGGGTCTCTGGATGCTCTGCTCTGTGGGTGGGCACTTTGGCCCTGAATGGGAGAGGGTCGCCTGAGGCTGAAAGGTTAACCCTTGCTGAGGGCCACCTAGGCACACCAGGTGAGGCTTGCGTAGGGCAGGGCTCAGACTGTACCACCTTCCAGGTACGGCTGAGTGATTCAATTGTAACGATTTTTGCAAGCTTGGCTGTTCTAAGCTTCCTGAGATGGGAGATCTGGGAGCCATGAAAGGACCACATTTTGCTTGGAATGAGTGGTCAGGCAGCCCAGAGGGGAGCAGCCAGCAGCCTGCTGAGCAGATGATGTTCTATTTTCACAGGTGGTGTAACCTGTAAGTGATTGTATGTGGGTGCATCCTGGCACCAGCCTGGGGGACTCCGTCCTGAGCCCGTCTGAGAGTAGGCAAAGAGGGGAACAGGGTTTCTTCCGATCTGGAGAAGGACCCCAGTTTCTGGCTTCAGATCTGTTCCAGGACAGACCAAACCCCGCTCTAGTTTCTTTATCTGAGATCCTGATGGGATAAGCCTGAACCAACCTGTTAGTGAGTGGGAAGTCGAGGTTTCTTGTCACCGAATCCAAAAACTCACATATAATTTGAAAACGCCTTTGCTGTTAATCTGTGACCCATCAAAAGGAGATTTCTCTTTGCTTCCTGCTTTGATTACATCTACCTTTTTGGAAATGAATGTCCTTATTTTTAGCATCTTCTCATTATCTCAGGGGCCACTTTAGTCTTCTGCATCCCCAAGGATTTCTCTGTAGGTTCTTGTTCTTGGAGGTGGGAGGAATAAAACATCAGCCCCAGAGACTGGCAAGCCTGAAATGTAAGCAGGGCCCACTCAGTCATTTTCTCCAGTCCCGGAGCCAAGCGGGGACGCCGAAATCCCGGGGCATGTGCCTGCTCAGGGAGAGCATGTGAAGCGGAGGGGTGGGCTGCTTGGTGGTTAGTGTTAAAGACGTGGTCCTCAAAATCCCACGCTTTTCTCACTGGGTGACCTTGAGGAGGAAGTTGCCTTAGTTTCCTCCCTGGAAAACCTCAAGTAGGAATGACTGACGTGAAGAAATTTAGCTCAGTTAAGGAGCCACAAGAACTGGCTGTGGGTGAAATTTAAGATATTGAACTTTGGCATTCACTGGGGCCCTGCAGTGGGGCCTGTTAGGAGTTCCCTATTGTGCTAAGTGTTAACCATTTAATTGCTGGATTGTGGGGAGGTTTGGGGGAACTAGGAAAGTATCAGGGGAGTCCTAGGGGCCTCAGTGCAACGTCACCATCTGGTACGGGAGTATGTTAGTGTTTTAACAACTGGTTCAGCCATGCAGAGCGTGCCTGCTAGCCCAGCTGAGGGAGCTGGGACTGGGTTGTTAACATGTGGGTGCTTTGAACACATTTCCTTGCTGCCTCTTAGCCTTACTTCCTCGGGGGTGGCTGAGATCCAGAAGGCTGCCCTTCCTCCTCCCCCATCACATTTGAAATGGTGCATTGTGGTGCACCAGGGAGAGGGAAACAGAAGCTTCTGGAAAGAGGCTTGGGCTTGGACCAGGAGACCTGGGTTCCAGGCCCAGCTCCGCCTCCCCTTTCTGGGCTTCAGTTTCCATGTATGTGCAATGGGGCACACACATGGTCTAGGTGAGTCCAGGGCCCCTTCTGGCTGAGGTTCTGTGACTGTGTGATAGGAGTGTGTATGCAGGCGTGCTTCTAGGAAAGGGGTATACTGTGTTTGGAAATTTATCATGAGTGCCGAGGAGGTCTGTTTGGGGTGATTCAGGATTGGGGGTCTCTTGTGAGAACTTTGCTAGGTTCCTAGAACTTTGTGCTCAGCTGCAAAGGGGTCTGCTTTATTTGTGGCCTCAGATACATAGACATACAGATATTGTAGCATTTGAAGGCTCTGTAGAAACTTATCCCAGGGCTGGCAGCAAGGTCCCCTTCGAAAAACCCCACTCTGAAAAGATGCTTATTCATACAAACACACAACACTTGGGGACTCGTGGACCCTCCCTAATGCTCATCTGAGGACCTCAAGTTCAGAACCTCTGATCTAGTCTGACCCCTTGAGGGGGGCCCAGAGAGGGAAAGCAGCTTGTCTAAGACCACACAGTAAATCACAGCCGAGCAACCTACCCATCTGTTGTCATGAAGACAGGCATCATCCCTTTCCTCCTGGCTTGGGCAGCCCCCACCCCCCAAGCCAGCTGGATACAGACAGAGGACATTCTGTGGTGTCTCCTCTAGCCTGTGCTGGGGATTGGGAAGCATAGCTATGGAGATAAGTGTGGGCATTTCCTTTCTCACTGGTGGGAGAGACGCAGCAGCCAGGGCTCGGCAAGTCTAAAAGGTGGCCTGGGAAGACTTTTCCCCAGCTGGCTGACCCTCTCTCCCTTTCCTACAGCTCATATGCATCCTGGCCACCTGCCCAATGCTGTGAGTTCTTGTCAGTGTGGCTGCTCGGGGCATTTATTTGTAGGCTGTGGTATTTATTCTTTATTTATTGCACCCCATGTGGGTCGCAGAGAGTTTGTAACTTTCTTCTAAAAACCACCATGACATACGGTCCTGTCTTCTGCTTCTTATCCCCTTTGAGTGGTGAGCTGGTCGTAAAGGCAGATGAATCAGGATTGATGGGAATACCATGAGAAGGAAACAGTGTGGTAGATTCCTGTTCAACACTGAGACTGTAACCTGGGAGAGAAAGAAATCCGGGACCCAGTCGTGGTAGGCTGGAGCCAATAAGCCTGAATCATTCAGCTACCACCCAGGATGGAGATCCCTTTGTGCTGGGACTATGAAGGAGGCACCACAGAAATGGGCCCCTCTCTTTCCTATTCCCCACCCCCATCTGCCTCCTTAACCAGCCATCTGAGGGGCTGCAGTGTGGGCCTCTGGGAGAAGCCAGACCGGAGTTCAAGTTTGACTCCAGCGCTTCCTTGCTGTGTGACTTCAGGGAAGACTCTCTGAGCCTTAATTTCCTCAGTGAAGTATAATAAGATATTACGACATGGAAACAGATCTTGGGTTTAGATCCTTCCAGTTGGGTCACTTCACTTCTCTGAGGCTTAATTTTGTTCCCTTTGTAAAGTGAAGATACTAAAGGAATTAGGAAAATTTTGAGTTAATGCTTGCAAAGTACTTAGTACTGAGCCTGGGAGGAGTAAGTAAGCAACATATGATAGCCATGGGGATGATGGGTAATGGTGAAGTCGCCCCGGACTGAAACAAGATTGGGAGAGGTAGAGGAAGGTGAATCCTGCGGGCCAACTGTGCAGTTTTGGGGCCTAGGAGAGAGAAGACAGGGCTTGGAGATGGGAGACTTCTGTTCCCACTTATTGTCTTTGTGGTGTTTGTGCAGTTGCTGGTGGTCGCCGGGACCTCAGTTTCTTCACCTGTGAAATGGGCATCATGGCCTTCTTTCCTCAAAGCCCGTGAAGCCCCTTGGAAGCAGACCCTCATTTGTGCGGTGGTCAGGCCCTGGAGGAAGCGGTCTGGGAGGAGAAGCCCTACTCACTCCTCTGTCTTTTGTTCCTCTAAATCCTTGGGAGGTTTTTGCTGAATCATTCCAACTCACCAGCTTAGAGCCCACGAGTTTCTCCTAGGAGACCTGAGCTTTCCCTTGCTTCCCAGCCATGGTGCTTTCCCTGCCGCGGGGCTACTGCCCAGGGCACCAGAAGTGCTATAGGCAAGATCCTACGGCCAAAGCTGTGCATCTCAATTTTTAAGTCAAGGTTAGCACACAGCAGTTGTTCAGTGGCGACCTGCATGGACACACAGGAATAAATGAATGAAACCTCAGTGGGTTGACTAGTGGACAGGTCAATTTGAGGAGGCACGTTTGGCCTATGGTCCAGTCCAAGGTCTGCATACAGTAGACACTTAGTGTTTATTGGTTATGATGAGTCATTGGTGCCAAGTTTAGAAGGACTTGGCTTTTATTTCGGGTCTGTTACAGGCAAGGCTCAGCCTCTCTTGCCTCCTGCCAGAGCATCTTTGACACTTACTCATGTACCACGCATTTATTGAGTACTTATGGTATGCCTGGCACCAGGCATGGTGGGTATTGGGAATAAAATGGTAACCAAGGCACCATCTCTTTTGGGACTTAGATTAAGTTAGTGGCTGCCTACAACATGTAAGCTTTTGGGGGGTGGTACAGAGAGAGGGCTTCTTTAGTCACCCTTTTGGGGGTGTTTTCACTCAGCTCAATGACATCTCAAAGTCCATTATTAAAGCTTTGTTCTTTGTCTTAAGCCCTTGCTCTTGGACAAAGAGCAGATCCTTGGGATGGGATAACACATCTGGCCTTATTAGTCATTTACACTTTACTGAGGAGGAGTTGGAAAATCCCTTCCAAGAAATGAGGGGGGCGCTTTTCAGGAGTGGGGAGTGGAGTCTACGCACACTGAGCTAGTAGGTAAAAGAAGGGACAAAAGGCAGGAAAGGCATGTGTTGCTGGAATCACCTTCTATTGGAGGCAAAAAGCGCTTGATGTCTGAGATCAGAGTCCGAGGCAGATTCTCGGGGTGTGCCTAGACCCCCTCCATCAGACACTCTGAGTGCGGGGCCTTAAGACCTGTGTTTCCACAAGCCTCCACTGCTATAGGTAAAGGAATGTTATAGGTAACATCCACTGCTATAGGTAAAGGAAAAAAATGCGCAACACTTTTACAGGTGTTAGCTGTGCTGCAAGCCTCAGGCTTTCTCCCAAGGTTTGCTCCCCCACTACTCACCATTTCCCAAGGGGCTGAGCAGGGTAAGATTCAGGCCTGTTGCCTCCCCAGTGCCCACCCCTTACTTTCTGCCCCCGAATCCCTGTTTTCTCACAAGAAGCACAAGCTTGATCTAGCAGTGGTGACCCCATTCCTTGCTAACTTCTGAGCACCCCACTGTGGGGGGCGGGGCGTGGGTAGGAGGCTTCTTTCTCAGGCAGAACCTCGGGACTTAGGTTATCAGATGGCTCGGGGGCGAGGAAGCAGGTATCAGCCAGCTCTCTAGCCTGGCTGGGCCTTCGGGGTTTGAGAGAACTCAGCTGGTTCTTACCCCAACTTGCTTTCCACGTGGGCTGTGGCTGCACCAAGGAACCATGCGGCTGAATGCAGTGCCACCGTGGTTTCCTCGAAGTAATTGCCTTGCTGTCATTCGTTTTAACGACATAACGCTTGCTTAAATCTCATTGTAATAGAGCAGTGTCAGACTCTGGCTTAGTAATCCAGTTGGTGAGCAAGGTAACAGGCCTCAGGAAGCTGGGTTTTTTGCCCACCCTTCTGCCATTAATCAACAAGAGGAAGCTGACAGCATCATAATGATGTGTGGTTTGTGACGGTTTATTTAGAGAGCCGAGGGGGGAAGTCCCCTCATCTCTCAGTATAGCCTGAGCGAGTTCATTCAGTTGCCTTTTTCTTTCTTTTTTCCTCCTTTCTTCCCATTTTTTCCTCTTTAATGCACCTACACAATGACAAGCAGCGACTTGTGAATGGAAACAGCTCTCCGTAGAGAACAGATTATGTAAGCGGGTTCTGGTGCCAGCTGTTGATGGAGGGGCGGCGTGCCGGGGCTGCTGAGCAGAGAAATCATTTCTCGAAGTTTATCGGGAGGCCTTCCACACGAGATGCTGCCAAAAAAGCATCTGCGAGGTCCATGTGGGCCCTCAGCCTGCCGCTTATCCCTGTCCCCCTTTGTCTGTCAGCATTTTCCTTTGTCACGCTAGTGCCACTGTGTCCCCAAGTCTCTCTTTCTAGGTCTCTCTCCCCTTTTCACTGTCCCTGTCCCCTTGCCCAACTACCCCACCCTTCTAAAGTCCCCTGTCCCCTCTCTCTTGTGTCCCTGCCTGTCCCGGTGCCTCCTATCTTCTCCTCTTGCTCTCTCGCTACCTTCCTCTCCTTACTCCTGCCCTGCCCCAACCCATCTTTCTCTCGTCTGCGCAGATAGACTGAATGGCTTGCGAAGGGAAAGAAAGCATTCGTGAGCCCCTGAGGAGGGTGACCAGCTGTCCCAGCTGTCCCACAGGGGACTCTTGGCATGCCAGGCTCTTGGTGTGTTCAAACGAGAAAAGGTGTGGGCAAATCAGGACAAGTCGGTCGTCTTACCTCTATGTCAAATGCTTGGAATATTGAGGAGCTCCCCCAAAGATCAGAGATGTGGCTTTCTGGGGGAGTTGCCTGCTTTCCTACTCAGGGGGGAGGGACGCAGTGGTCTCTGGAGCCCTAGCCGGCCTTGGCGTTCTCTGCATGATGCCGGGAAGGTAAAGACCGCCTGGATCTACGGGGGCCAGTGGTCGGTCAAGGGCAACCCGACGCCTTCCTTACTCCCTGCCCCCTCCACTGGCAAGACTGACCCCCCTGCTGGTCATTTGCTCATTTGTCACAAGAGGGGACCCAGTGAGAGATGGCAGATGGTTCTATGCCAGACGTTCTCACACGTGAACCTGTGTCAGAATCCCCGGAAGGATGGTGAAGGCAGAGTTTCTGATTCTAGTGGGACGAGGCTGGGGCCCAGAAACTTGAGTGTCTGACACATCATTCGCAGTGATGTGGTTGCTGCCCCTCCAGGAGCCTCACTTCAAGAACCGCTGCTTTTGATCAATTTATTCCCAAATATTTGTTGTTCACGACCACGTGCCGGGCACTGCTGTAGGCCCTGGGGATTCTCTCTCCTTCCTAGAGCTGACAGTCTAGTGGGGGACAAAGGCACTAAACCAGGAAACACATCCACAAGGTGATTTCAGGAAACGATATGACACCATGGAGGAAGACAAGGGATAGGTCAGGGAGAGAGAGCTAATTTAGTTATAAAAAGTGTGGCCAGGGGAAAACTTTTAGAGATGACAATGTTTGGATTGAAAGCGGAGTTTCCAGAAAGAGCCAGAACAATCCAGGCTGGGGGAACAGAAATGCAGAGGCAGAGACAGCGATGGTGTCTCGAAGGAACAGCAAGAAGACCAGTGTAAGAGGTGGCCGGGGAGCGTGAGGGGGGCGAGGTGGGCCAGGGCTGGGATGGGGGTGGGGGCTGGGCCATGCAGGACTCCAGTGGAGGCCAGGAGTCTGGATTTTACTTTATTTTGGGGGACGGTTCTCATCAGGAGCGCAACGTGATCTAATTCCCAGTCTTGGTCCTCATCACTTTGGTCTGTTAGTGGACAAAGGACTGCAGGAGGCTGAGGTGGTCCGGGAGACCAGACACGGGGACCAGGGACGAGGCCATGGACCCGGGAAGAAGGTGGTCAGATTTGGGGGTATTCTGCAGGATCACAGACAGGTCTTACGGAGGGATCAGATGTGGGGGTGCAAGAGGAACCAGGTTCCACTCCCAGGGAGACAGGACCTGTTCTTGGCATTGGTGCAGCAGTTGTGATTCTGGAGATCACAAGAGGGGCCTTGGCTGCAACCAGGGGCCTGTGGCTTAAGCAGCAAGAGGAACAGCTTGTGCCAAGTGAGGGGGTGCCTTTCAAGGAGATTGCCAGTGCTCCGTCCATGCTAAAATGCACCCTCTCTCTCTCTCCCCGGAGGAAACAGCAACAGCTCAGGGATTGTTCTCTCATGAGCAGGGGCTGGAATAGGCTGCCAGTGCTAAGCAACCTACTGGAGGAGGTCCTGCTGCTACCATGACAGGTGGGGACGTGGCCAAGTATCTCTCCCAGAGGTCTGCAGATGGGGGCCTTGTGGGGAGGGCTGCTAGGCAGGAGGGAAGATGCATGCTCCTGGTGTTTGCAGCCTTCCCTCTGATCCTTACAGACCTTCGTGCTGGTCATCAGAGCTGACCAGCCCCAGGCAGAGGGGGTCATCAGCACTGGCACATCCCAGAAGCCCAAAGCAAGACGACCCAGCCCGAGAGGGGCCATGCAAGGCACGGACCCAGCACTCACCTCCCGTGCCTCTCACAAAGGGACTGGCCGCCGTTTCTGTAGATTTGTTTCTTCTTGTTGTTTTTTTCCCCCCCTTGGGAGGGTTTATCTGGCTGGGACAGGCCTACGTGTTCTCTGTCTTATCTGCAGAGGGGTCTGGGCACGTGTCTTCTGAACAGCGCGTGCCTCTTTGGAGAGCAGTCCCCGGGGAGAAATGAATAGTGCTCCCATGCTGGTGCCCAGGAGGGGGCTTTGCTTCTGATTACAGTGCGGGGAGAGCTGGCCCTCCTTTGGAGCCTCTCAGGTTTCCACCCAGAACTCATCTGCTTTGTAGATGAGCGTGGAATTCGTCTTCTGGCCGGGGCGCAGACAGTGGGGTTCTTTTTCTCATTTCCTAGGACAAGACCACCATGGATCCCTAAAGGTTTCTTTCTCAGTCTTTTGTTATTTATTCTCTTTATCCTTGTAGGCCATTCCTGTCCCCTCACAGGTGGCCCTCCTATCCCATTTAGTGGACATCTCTTCTGTTTGTATACGTACCTTCAAAATAGGGACTTTTAACGTATATAAGTGGTGTGGGTACAGAGAGGGAGGCAGTGGTCATGTCGGTGGGGTTTGGAGCCCAGCAGATGTGGGTTTGAATCAGACTGTGATACCCACCAGCTGTGTGACCTTTGGCCAAGTGGCCTTTGTCCTTCTCAGCCTAAGTGGAAAAAAAAAAGTGAGCAACAAGGAGATTTATGGACAAAATGTGCATCTAATCTTTTGCTCCTAATTGTTGATACACTCCCAGCCATAAATACCCCCACACGTTCCCCGTTCTCTTAGCTTACGTTAGCTTCCTTCTAGTTACCTGGAATATATCCGGGACTTTCCTGCACGAACCAGCGGGGACTCAGGACACAGAGACTTAATCTCTATTTAATAGAGATTCAGTAGTCACTGGGGAGGCTGTGGAGAGAACCTTCATGGTTTAGGTTTGGTTTGTTTGCTCAGAAAACACAGAGCGCTCATCAGTCGTGATGCCCCATGGGTACAGAGAGGGAGGCAGTGGTCATGTCGGTGGGGTTTGGAGCCCAGCAGATGTGGGTTTGAATCAGACTGTGATACCCACCAGCTGTGTGACCTTTGGCCAAGTGGCCTTTGTCCTTCTCAGCCTCAGTTTCTTCTTCTGTAGAATGGGGGGAATGGTAGTATTCATTCGATAAGGTTGTTGAAAGTGAAGTAAGAGGCTGCGTGTCATCACTTTGTGTAATAAAACTTCTTTATTTGGTCCCCTGTGAGGGGGGTTGGATAAGTAGTTGTATCTCCTCCATGTTCTGCGGGATCTACTGTGTGTGTGTGTGTGTGTGTGTGTGTGTGTGTGTGTGTGTGTTGGGAACGCTTTCTTAGCTGAGGCTGAGACAGTGGCCACCCTGTTGAATAGTTCTTTCTCCGTCTATGTGGAGAGCCCCTGGTCCCATCCAGAGTCAGCCACACGAGCCACCTCTGTGTGGTCCCCAGGACCAGGGTTTCGACTCTGACACTGATGTGGCCTCCGGAGAAGGACCGGTGGTGGCAGAAAGGCTCATTTTGGTTCGGAACACACTCAGAGGGTAAAACACCACAGAAGCTGGTAGGGGGAGTCTTCAAGTGGCCAGAGAGGCCCCCCAAGAACCCCGTCCCCCACCAGGCTCTGGGACTGAACAGACTCCAGCTCTGGAAAATTCTCCCTCTGGTTGTCATGGCAGCGGGCATAGGATGGAAGCCTTTATCCCCATGGGGCACCACAGGGCTGAGATTTTAGGTTGACACAAGCTGTGGGGTGACCTCAGGTCTCTACTGCAGGGTGGTCTCTGATGCCCTGGGGTGGGGCAGGGGGGCTCTCCAGCTGTTCATAGCATTTCATCATCATCTTGCTGAAAAGACCCATGAGCTGCACTTGGATACAGGAAGCAAATGAATTGTCCACCAAGTCACAGAGCAGTGACGATGGGCTTGACCTTGGGCTTTGCACTCACCTAAGTGATCTCTAACCCTCTCAGGGCTTGTAAAGGAGGCACTGTCCTCATGCCCATTTTGCAGACCAGAACTCTGAGGCTATAGAGGACAGAGAGGTCTCAGTTGCCCAAATTCACACTGCGGGTCAAGGGGAGATTCAGGAATCCCAATCCAGATCTTTTGGACACCAAAGTCAAAGATAGAACTTTCATAGTGAGAAAATGCACCTTCCAGGGACTCCTGCTCTGTAGAATGAGATAATCACCACTTATTTTTTGGAGTTGTTGTGACGATCAAGCAGCTTAGAATTTCTTTCGTTAATACGAAGCTCTGTAGAAATGGTCTCTATGGTCTTCCAATCCCCCCAGCTTGAATCTAGGATCTGAAGCATGAATGTTATTCATTCGGATCAGTAAGGGACAACAGCTCAGTGATTAGAGGCACAGCCGCTGCTCCCAGAGCTCCTTGCAATTCGAGTTGTACGACTTGCCAGCCTGTGAATTTGGGCAAGTTATTTGGGCTCTCTGACCTCAGTTTAATCCCCTGTGAGATGGGAATAATAATGGCACCTCCCTCACGGGGGGTGCTGTCAGGACTCTATGAAGTAACACATACAGGAATCTCCCAGAGTAGCACCCAGGATATGGTACATTGACGGTATAAACCTCAGCTGCTTATGGTGACCTAGAACTTTTTAGTATATGTGCTGCCGAAGCGAGCACGACCTAGAACTTTTTAAAGAAGTTATTCCATTATTCCATAGTGTGAATTCCATTTACAGATGAAGAAAGGAAGCCCCTTGGAGGGCAGCTGATTTCCCAATGAAAGGTTCAGTCCCTGGGGATGACAGTGGCCAAGTCACAGAGCTTCAAATCATAGCAGGTCCACCAGGCCAATGACAAAGCGTTAATGTGACATAAAGTGGCAAAATGACAGTCACAGAGGCTGGAGAAAAGCAGATGGTGAATTCGGTGCCCTCGGGATCCTTCCCGATGGGCGCCAGCAGCTAGTCCCACTGTAGCCCCAGCACTTAGTGGCCCACACGAAATGTTTTGCCAGATGTAGGTAATAATCTATTGGGAACTAGAAGCAAGAAAACCAAACCCTGTTTGGTGAGTGCTGTGGGGTGTGTGGACCTAGCGATTCATGGACCTGTACCCCTGGGGATAAAAATATATGTTTATAAAAAAAAAGAAAACAAAACAAAACCCTGTTAGGAATGCAGATGAAATGATCGAGGATCCATTTATAATATTTGCTTCATTAGTTGTATGACACACACATACTTAGGATCACATATTATATAAAAGAATCAATTAATTGGTTTCTTTCTGCTGCGGACACATATTTAGATAATAATCAGTGAACCAGAAAAATAAGGAAGGTTTTATAACTGTAACAAAACTCACCTCCTGCAGATGCTTTTGGTTGGAGACTAGGAAAAGGAAGACACACCATTTGGAGTTGCCTGCTGGTTGGAAAGTTGAGAAGGAATTTACTTGAACTATCTTGTTACACAAAATAAAGCAAATTTGAGAGGGAATGAGAAGTGCTCAACATTGTGAGAAACATCTTGGATAGAAGGTGCTTTCTGAGGAGTATTTGTTTGGGAAGATCCTTACCTTCTATTTGGTCACTTAGAGCCAGGCATTGCACTCAGGGCTGGAATAAAATAGAAAATGATTTCGATTTGAACCTTTCTCTCGAGGAGGTAGACATAAATCAGTAATCATGCATGTGGATATCATATATATATATAGATAGATAGATAGATAGATATAGATATTATATATCTATCTGTCTATCTATCTATATATATATTATATATCTATATCTATCTATCTATCTATCTATATATATATATATATGTAAAACCTGAGGGTTCAGGAAAGGTCTATGAGAGAGCATCGCCAGGAAATCTGGGAGGGCTTCCTTGAGGAAGTGACATGGGACCTGAGAGCTGAAGGATGGATAGGAGTTAACTGAGTAAAGCAAAGAGAACAGTTACAGCAGTGGGAACAGCATGTGGAAAGGCCCTGAGGTGGCATTCAAGGCTCTGAATGAAAGCCAGCATGATGGGAGCACAAGGTTGGGGGGAGCCCAGTGTGAGATGAGGTTGGTGGTACCTGCAAGACCATGGTATGACAGCTTGCCTTTCTTCTGAGAGCAGTTCTCAGAGAAACTCTGTTTTTATAAGCAGATGACCTGATCTGATCTGTTTTGTAAAGGGCTCCTTAGCTGTGGTGGGATTCACCTCCAGGGGAGGGCGCCGAGCGATTTGACAAATACTCTGGAACGGAGTGATGCACAAAGGACTTTGTATATTGGCTCAGCCCTCTGTACCCCACCCTTTTTACAGCCCCAATCCCCTGGAAGGGGAAAGGGCAGTGTGACCCCAACCAGGGAGAGATTTTGTTCTGCGGTGAACTGTGGTGTGGGGCTCCTCCCTGAAAATCTGGAGAGGGGGTTGGGGAAGTCACCAGTCCACCAGCTCTGCTGCTGTGTGATTCCGACCAAGTTACTAAATCTCCCTGTGTCTCAGTTTCCTCATCTGGAAAAGGGCTAGCAATAGCATCAACCTCCCCGGATTTTCTTGGGGCCATAACGAGTCGGTATATATCGTCTTTGCTTGGAACAGGCATGGCACGTGAGAGAGGCTTCATCAACGAATGATCACGGTCATGACGATGAAATCTCAGAGCTCAGCCTTCTAGAAGGGGTCGTCCTAATCCTTCCCACCCCCTGTCCACTGCCTCACTTTCTGTGGGCCTTTCCCCAAATATCACCTTCTCAGAGAGGCCTTTTCTAGATCATCTTATTTAGAAATTACACCCCGGTGCCAGAATCCTGGGTCCTCCTTGTCTGCTCGTTTTTCCCTGGCCCTTAGCACCGTGTGACACTCCATCTTACTATAGTATTTATTTTGTTCGTCGTCTCTCCCCGCTGGAATGCCAGTTCCTCCCACAGGATCATTAGACTCTTTTATTTAGCACTCTGCACTCAGTGTGCCTTACCCCACAGCCTCTGGCACCCAGTAGGTGCTCGGGAAGTATTTGTCAGATTAAAAAAAAATGCTGACTATGCCCTTCTGAAGTTCGTGCTCTCGTTCACAACCTGACCCACTCCCCAGGCCACTCTAACTCACTTAATGGTTCAGCGGCACCCCCCCCCCCCCGCAAAAAAATCCCCAGGAAGGGGTAGGGGATGGGCAGGGGAGGTGTTGAGGCACCAGAGATTTCAGTGATGGGGAAGAAGGGAAGGTCTTTTCCAAAACCAGCTCAGCAGCCTGATCTTTTTAACCTGATTAATCACATTAAGACTTAGTCCATTTGCACATTCCCTCAGCCCGGTCACGGCCGCTGGTAGGAAGCAGACTTATTCATTATTCAATATTTAAGAAGACCTGCATTGCAGGCGAAGGGTTTGGGCGGTGTGTGGAAGAATGGGCAGCAAATGCTCCAGGACTGACTCTGAAGTGGTGGATTGTTTTTTAAAAAAGGAGAGAAACAAGAGAAGGTGAGGCCCCGAAGCTCTTAGCCTCTCCGCTGGCCTTCCCAGATCTATGATGATGTGCACCCCTGAGTTATTTGCTCTGATTCGAGGCAAGAGAGTGTTACCCACAAAGGAGGCTGAGATCTGGGAAGCTTGGTCTCGTGGGTCCCCTTTTTCTAGCACTGGCATAAAGTGGTGGCTTTCAGAGTGTGGTCCCTAGACCAGCAGCATCGCGGCCACCTGGAACTTAATAGAAATGCAAACTCTCAGGCTGGGTCCCAGACCTCCTGAAACAAAAACATCAGGACAGGCATGGGGGACATCCGTCTGTTTTCACGAGCCCTCCAGGGCACTGATGCATGGCCAAGTTCGAGATGCCTGGGCAGGAGGGACAGGGACCCGAAGAGCGTGTGGAGCCGGGCCTGTGGTTCTCCGCAGGTGGGTCTCTGTCCAGGCTGCACATTATAATCACTGGACAGATTTCCAAAAAGTATGATGGGGACACTTACCACGAGTTTCTTCTTTAGGTGGTTTGGTTGGGATCCTGAAATTGGCATTTTTGTTTGTTTTTAGTTTTTAGATATTTTGCACATTCTATTTTAATTCCAGTATGCTGGAATTAGCCCTTTTTACGGCTCCCCACCCAATCCGCCATGCTAAGGCTCGCCACCTAAGAATTTTAAAGAGCGCCAGTGCTCATCAGTTTGGAGGTGACTGCCCCTGGGGGAGGAGAGATGGACATGAGGCACGGAAGGGGGAGGAGAGGAGGGTAGTAAGTTCAGACCCTACAGGCTGTGGTTGGCAACCAGGACTTTGTGCTAGAATTGTCTTTTTTTTTTTTTTTCTTTCCTGTAATAAGAGCTCCCACTTAACTGAGCATTTAGTATGGGCCAGCACCGTGCTGGGAACTCTGCATGCCTCATTTCATCCACCAGCCCTGAGAAGAAGGAGCATTTGTAGCCCCCATTTTCCAGACAAGGGGTACAGAGAGGCCAGGGAACGTGCCCAAGGTCCCAGGCTAGCGAGGGACCGAGCCAGCTGTGAAGCGTCTGGAGTTAGCCACTTCCTATCTCACGGGTCCCTAAGCTGAACACAGGCTGGCTTCCTAGGAAGGGTGATTATTGAGGAGAGGTCCTGAGGATGTCTCCAGAAACACCCGGTGAAGTGGCTGTTGGAGAGGTGGAGTCTTGCGTCACTTCCTCCCTCTCGTGCCTCTGGATTCAGACCCTGGTTTCCGTTCTGCCAGAGGGACTTGCCTTTCTGGGAGCTTGGTTTTTCCCTCAAGGCTTCTGCATCCCCAGGTCCCATGAAGGCTTGTGAGGGACCCTTTTGTCTCCTTTCTTGATTTTCCGATGGCAGCTTGGCCATTCAAACCAGTCCAAAAACTCGCAGATAGCTGCCAAGCCTCCACTTAGCTTTCAGAGAAAAATGGCCTTCGTCCTTTCCTTTTCTTTCCTCCAGTTTCTTCTCTCAAAAAGAGCTAACTAAGACTCAGGGCCAAGGGGACTCACTCTTCACTTGTCCTCCGCTTTGAAAGACGAGGACCTTTCGACTCCCTCCCATCAGCCCTCATCAGTGACCTGGTTTATGGCAGAAACTAAGCTGCAGGCTGATGTGATGTGAGAGGAACCACAGGCAGCTGCCCCCCCCCCCCAGCTCGCTGCAAAACTCGTTCCCCTCGGATCCCACGCCGTGGGCGCTTAGAGATGGCAAAGACACTTAGAAACCCATTTGCTCCCAGCCCTGCTTCATTATCTGATCAGACTCCAGAAAAGCCGCATGCTAGACAATTCCTGTAAGTTTTCCGTCTCTGGCAAATCCCCAAACCAATGTGTTCACTCCTGGCTGGTTTCCATCTTTTTAGCTCACCTCGTTCTGCTCCAGAAAGGTGAATGGTTGGAGGGACGGGGTTTGAAATGCACCTTGGTGGGCATCTCGTGGGAGAAGTTGGCCAGAAAACAAGCCATAATGACAGTACTTTGTCGGTCCTTGGCACTTTTCCTCCCAAATTGCCTCTTTACATCAATTATCTCATTATCTGCCCCTTGCCTCCACCAGACTCTGAAAAAATAAAAGAGAAAACAGACCAAACTCCTAAGGGTTTGCCCCACTTAGTAGTCCTCCTTGTAAAAGGGAAAGTGGAAAGGTAGGAGCACTTGCTGACTAGGATATTATATATATAAACATTTGCATATACATAAGATATATAACATATCATTACGCACTATGCCTACGATATACTATCTACTTTATATACATACATGTATACGTATGAGAGAGAGTTGGCTCTCATCATTTGGAGTAGTTTTATTCTGCAAAGTCACCACGATCGCTGAATTAGCACATACTTGAATCATCACTCCTGAGGGAAATAACGGGTTAGGTCCCTGCAAGCTTCTACTCACACTTCCTGAACCGATCCATTCATATCCTTTGTTTTGTGTGCGTTTCTGCTTACAGGTATCTTATTCAACACATGTCTTAGTCTGTTCAGGCTACAGTAACAAACTGCCTAAGACTGGGTGGTTTATAAGCAACAGAAATTTCTTTCTTGGGGCACCTGGGTGGCTCAGTGGGTTAAAGCCTCTGCCTTCGGCTCAGGTCATGATCGCAGAGTCCTGGGATCGAGCCTCGAGTCAGGCTCTCTGCTTGGCAGGGAGCCTGCTTCGAATCCTATCTCTTTCTCTGCCTGCCTCTCTGCCTACCTCTCTGTCAAGTAAACTTAAAAAAATAAGTAAATAAATAAAAAATTAAAAGAAATTTCTTTCTCACCGTTCTAGAGGCTGGAAGCCTGAGGTCAGGGTGCCAACAGGGCCAGGTTCTGGTGAGGATTCTCGCTGGCCTGCAGACTGCTGATTTCTCGTTGTGTCTTTATGTGGCAGAGGGCGGAGAGACAAGAGAACTCTCTCGAGACTCTTAGGTGGGCACCAGTCCCATCACGAGGGTCCTAGTCCCATGACTTAAGTTAACCCGGATCACCTCCCACACCCCCCCCCCCCGCCCGGCTAATACCATCCCATGTGGGGGTAGAGTCTCAACACATGAATTCTGAGGGGACACGAACATTCAGTCCGTAGCAGTAGATAGTATTGTTGAGTCATTAACATTGAACTCATGGCCAACGGCGCTGTAACTTATGACCCATGAACTTATCAGGCAAATGTAGGTTCTCTGTAAGGTGCACTGCAGTCTTCTTGCACTGAGGAACACCAGGCAGCACCTCAGCACTGGGTTCAGGGGCCATTTTCAACAGCGAAATCACCATTTTATCATCATCATTTTATTGTTTGCAATAAAAATGTAAACAACGTGGCATTAAACAAGACCTTGAAGAAGAGACCTGTGTGTGGTGTGAGAGCTATTGGACCGGAGCGGCATGCTGGGCCACTCGTTTTTTTTGTTTGTTTGTTTGTTTGTTTTTTAATTTTTTAATTTTTAATAAACATATATTTTTATCCCCAGGGGTACAGGTCTGTGAATCGCCAGGTTTACACACTTCACAGCACTCAGCAAAGCACATACCCTCCCCAATGTCCATAACCCCACCCCCCTTCTCCAAACCCCCCCTTCCCCCATTTTTTTTTTTTGCTGTTCTGTGTCTGTGTGTATGTGTGTGTGTGTGTCTGCATGCCAAATGACTGTGAAGGTGCTACAGGTATTGTTTTGGGGGCTAGGGGTCAGTAGGCAAATTCACAGGTACAGAATTTGCAAATTACAGGAATGATTCAGAGTGTGAGTGAGTGAGTGTGTGTTTATCAATCAGGATTACATTGATCGTAATCCTCACTCAGGCAAGTTTAAGCGACACAAAGGGACATTTATTGGTTAATGTACTAGAAGAGGCCACAACACAGCTGAGGCTTGACTCTATCTAGTGGCTCAAAAATAGCATTAGGATTAACAGCACTGGGACAGAGTTCCGATCCTCTAGCTCTGCTCTCTTCCGGGCCAGCTGGCCTCTCAGGTGAGCTTTCTCTACCTGGGAGAACCCTCGCCACGTACTTAGAACCCAGAAACTCAGAGCTTAGCTTCACAGAGTTCACAGAAATCATTCTCCACAAGACTGAGAACCAACACTCAGTAGAGAGCTACCCTTTCCATGTCTCAGTGCATGGCTTCCTGATGGGGACCTCAGCTCTGCTCTGGTCATATTTCCTGACTTCAGCTAAAGTTCAGAGTGAGTGTGGGAAGGGGTTACTTAAGGTGGAAGGCAAGTTTGTTGAGGGACATCAATTTAACAGTCTCTCTGCTGTCCCAGGACAAACTGGCCCATAGCCTGTGTCCCACATTTTTGCTGCTGGCTTCATTTCTTTCAAGAGCTCATGTAAGTCTCTGGAAATCTGGATGCCGAGAGGCCCCTCATGCAATAAAACGCGTCACCTACTAGAGTGAGTAGCTCTGAAAAGAAGAGAAACTAAATCAACTTCAGATGTAGTTTTTTTTTTTTTTTTTAAGATTTTATTTATTTATTTGAGAGAGAGAGAGAATGAGCAGAGTGAGTGGTCGACGGTGAGGGAGAAGCAGGCTCCTGATGCGGGGCTCGATCCCAGGTTAAGGCAGAGACTTAACCGACTGAGCCACCCAGGTGCTCCCAGATGTCATTGTAATATAATGTCTCTTCAGAAGGTCTTCAAGTCAAAGGATGGACGGTGACTTGTTGGCTGCACCAAGAAGGAATTTTGTGTGCATGCCTCTGTGTGTGTGTGTGTGTGTGTGTGTGTGTGATATAAAAATGGACTGTGACATCTGGGGTTTGGACACAGGCTCTGTGATCTGCTGAGCTGGAGACTTTGGGCCAATACCTCCTCTCTCCTTGCCTCCGTTTCCTGGTATAAAGACTGAACTGAGGACCGAGACTGCTGTGCTAAGTCCCCACATGTGTAGAAAGCTCAGCCTGGAACAGAGTGAATGTTCTTGGCTGACATGAGGGCTCCGTGACGGGGGAGGGGCGGGAGGAAGAAGATGACAGGTGAGTATTGAGAGTCTAATTGTGCTCAACTCCCAGCCCTACTACTCACTGGCTCTGATTCCATCCCTGGGAAAGCCAGTTAACCCTTAAAACCCCAGTTTTTCCTTCTGTGAGAGGGACTCAGTGGTGTCTCTTGCCAAGCACGACCGGAGCCTGTATAAGTAGATCACGCAGCGTGGCCCCAGCACCTGATAGATGACGAATGGCATTACAGGTGTTACTATCAGCCTTTATTCCCCAGAAATGTGACCAGGGTGGCTTGTTCCTCTTTATTTAGTACCCACCACGTGCCAGCTGCTGTTGTGAGTGCTTGAACCATACGTCGTGCTCATTTAACCTCTCAGGGTCCCCCACCCGGAGGGAGGTGCTGTTCTCACTGTTATTGTCATCTCTGGTTTTCATATGAGGGAAGTGAGGCACAGAGAGGTTAAGTGACTGTCTGAACACACAGAGCTGGGATTTGAACCCTGGCCGCTCTGCACTCCTCGACCTCCTGCACTCCTCTCACACCTGCCCCGGAGATCGTGACGACCAAGGGCTTTGTAAAGCGCAGAGTGCTCCGTCCATATTTGATGCTCTGATGGCTGTTTCCATGGGGACGGGAGAGAGAGACAGGAACTTTGTGGTTCATTCGTTTGAATGAACCAGCCAACACCGACCGAAACTCCTGTTTCTGTTACTTTCTCCCACCTGGCGCCAGGCGGGTCTGGGCAGGGCAGGTCTTCAAGGTCTAGTGTTCATGGCAATGAAGAGAAGCTTTCTGTTCTTCTCGAAGTGGTCTCAGATTTCTTCGCATCCACACCCCAGGGGAAGTGGCCATGGCCACAGTGCAAGGCAGGAAGTATCCTTCCTGGCCAGAGACTCTGGAACCTGTGTTATTTTTTGGGTGGCGGAGGTTCTGGAAGAACACTTGGGTAACATCTGTGGCAGCACTGGGCAAGGCAGCCTTGACTACTCTGTCTTCTGCTCCCACCTCTCACGAGCTCTAGGAAGTAGCCCCCTTTGTACAGATGGGGAGACTGAGGCACTAAGAAGTTAAATAGTTTGCCCAGACTCGCCCAGCTTGAGTTTAGCTAGCAGTTGGACCCAGGTCCAGGTGACTCCAAAGCCTGAGCTCTCCATGGAAAATTCTGTCATGGAATTTGTACCATGGGTGAAAATGAGGGTGACGTGTGAGTGTGTATGTGTGTGTGTGTGTGTTGTGCCAAGGTGAGAGAACAACTAGGAGCCCCTCCTGGGGCCCTGACTGCTTCTGCTTCACAAGAATGAAGTGAAAATATGCAATTTTCCCAGGGCAGGGAGCATCTGAGGCCAGAGTACTTTATCCTTCTGTCTTAAGACACTGGCTCTGCCTGCTTGCTAAGAGAGTCCGGCCAAGTCAGGGAGTTAGTGCAACGGGCTGGGAGGAGTCCGTGAACTTGAACTGTTCCTTTCTTTGGAAATGCACGTCACCCTCTTTACAGCAGCCCTGACAAGTAGTTCTGCTGTTTGTGTTGGATTACTTGCAGTGATGGGAGCTCCTCACCTCTCACAGTCATAGGCCCTCCTTTTGATAGCTCCAACGGTGAGAAAGCCAACCTTGACCTGGGCCCGTCTCCCTCACTGTACCTGTCACCTGTTGCACTGGCTCTAGAATCACACTGCTGGGATTCTCCACTTGTCCCTCATTTCCTAGCTGGGTGACCTGGGAGAAGTTCCTGAACCTCTCGGTGCCGCAGGTGCCTCATTTGTGAAGAGGAAAACCCATCGTTCATTGGCTCATGGTGAGGATTAGATGAGCTACGTAACCTCGAACAGGACCTGGCACGTTTGCAGACCCTTGGAAACTGGATGCACGTCCAGAGGGATAGGAGAGGCGAGTTTAATGGACGGGCATTTATAGTCACACAAACAATCCAGCTCTTTCCATCAGGTGCTGGGAGCTGTTAGCCTGTCTAGGCCTGGAGGGGCTGGAAGGGAACACCTGTGGACCCAGAAGAGAAAGGATTGTATGGAGGAGTCCTCCGGACAGGAGCTGTGATCCCCAGCAGCCAGCTCATGGTAACCAGCAGGCGGGGCCCAGAGAATATGTGCCCTAGCCTCTCTCTCCCTGCTTTGGGTCTCCTATTGCTGCCTCCCATTAGACAGACCCGACCAGGAGCCGGAGGGCAGGAGAGCCTCTGAACGCACCCACACAGGACATTCTCCCAGGACACAGAGCTGGGTAGCGGGTGAATGCATCTGGACGAGTGACTAGAAGATATCCAGCAAAGCTATTTTTATTATTATTTTTATTATCGGGTTGGACCATAAAATGCTGCCACTATGCCACCATCTTTGCCATATGAAAATAGCAAATTATATAAAAATATAAATACAAATCCTATAAACGAATATCTTCTTAGCCAGATAGTATATTACTTGTATCAGTCATCAGTGGGTGGTGTATCATTCATCAGGGTGGTGAGAAGGCTCATTTATAAAAGACCCAGGTCTGCGTCCTTGGATAGTCCAATGTGACCTTGACACTGAGGAGGGGTCGGGATGGCGCTTGTGGTCTGTGGGGTGTGATGAGCTTTAGGGCTGCAGATAAGTCCGTTCCAGCTGGGTTTTAATCAGAACAAGTTTCATTGTAACTTGGGCCCAAGGGGCAGCCAGGCGCCATTAAGCTAAATGGCTTGTTTTAATACACAGACCCGGCTCATCCCATTTTCCTGTTTGGGGTCCCTTGTGTCTGGCCATGCTTGCGACAACACAAAAATCAATCCTGAGCATTTCCTCTTCCCTGACACCACAGCCTAGCTGGAGCAGAAATAAGCTTGGTTAACAACACAACAAAGGCCAGTTTCCACTTTATCAAGGAACCGGGTAATCGGCTGGTCTGCGTAGGGAGCCCTGGACAGAGTTCTGTGACAGTGTGCGCGCTTTGTAGCTCAGTGTTTGGCTTCGTAGACTCAGGGCGCCCAGAGATTCATAACCCCGCGGAGGAAGGAAAGGTTTGGGGTACCCCTGTCCAGCAGGAGACATTCTTCCCAGGAAGATCCATTCTGCATGCTTTCCCCTGCCTTCGGTGTGTGAAGGTACACCCTGGTGAGACTTCCTGGCTGTGTGTCTTTGGGCAAAGCGCTGGACTTCTCTGGGCTTCCGTTTCCTGATCTATAAAACTGGGTAATAAAAGATCATGTGTTCTAGTTCAAATGAGATGGTGCACATGAAATAGTGCAGTCCTGGCCGTCGAGAAGCACAGACAGGCCGGGTTAGGTGGTCGCTGCAGGAACACGTCATCCCCACAGTTTCAGGGGCTAGAGCACCAGATTTGTCTTTCACTCATGCTAACTGGGTGCAGGGGGCTAGTAGGGGGTGTCTGCTCTGCGTGTATCCTCCCCCAGGGGCTCAGGCTGAGCGGGGCTCCATCCTCACACATCCACGATTGTCAAGACAGGGAAAGGGGATGCGGTGAAGAGTGCCGGAGGCACGTGATGGGATGAGTGTTACACGCACTATGGGTGTTATACGCAACTAATGAATCATTGGCTGCTACATGAAAAACTAATGATGTACTGTATGCTGGCTAATTGAACTTTACTAAAAAAAACAAAAATGCAATGGCTTCTGTTTCCACCTGGGAACGTTTGCTAGCCAAAGCGGCTCATGCGGCCACTCCCAGCTTCCCAGGGAGAGAGAAGGGCAGCCCCATCACAGGGTTGGTCAGCAGCGCTCACGACTACTACCGCACTCAACAGACCACCCTCGCTTTAGTACGATCGCCCTGTTTCCCTCATAGGATAAAATCACATATTGTTATTTCCCTTATCCGTCATTATCATGCTTCATGTCCTTATTCTGGCTTCAAAAGCCCTGGGACATTGCCTTCTAGAGCCAGAACCGGGCTTCCATCTCTTTAGGAAAAGGCAACTGAGATCATTATTATCAAGAGCAACGCAAATTCATGATAGCGCCCACGTGACAAGCAGGTGTTTTGTGCCATCCCCGAACTGGGGCCTTCCCATACACCATCTCATTTAATCCTCATGATAGTTACAATTTGAGATCCAATTCTATGGATGGGGAAACTGAGGCTCGGCGAGGGGAATACACTTGTGAGGCTGGTAGATGGTGAGATGGGCTTGGCTGCCACACCCATGCCCTAGGTCACCCTGGCAAACTCTCCTAGAGAGCATGGGGTCTTAATTTCTGGATCCTTCAGGATCCAGAAGGGTTCCAAGCAGGGTTGGCAGGGTGGAGATTGCTTTAGGCCATGGGGTTAATCATGGCCGGCTCTCTCTTTTCTGTCCTGTTTCCCCACTGCTCTCTGCCCTCCAGTCACCCCAGGCTCCATTCCCGTGAATTTCTCCAGTCCACAAACATTGCCATGTCCCCTGAAACCTCTGAGTCTTTGGTCACGCATGTCCCCATCTTCCTCTTTTCACTCTTGCATGGTCCTGTTTATCCTTCAAGGTCTGGCCCAAATGTCCCCCTCGCTGGGAAGACCCTCACCACCCCAACCCCCAGGCAGAACCAATACCAGAATCTTCCTGTTCCTGTGGCATTTAGTACATTAATGAATCTTAGCATTTTCTAGACACACACAGACACAGCCTTTTCAGAGGAGGAAAGAGATTAGTCTTTGTTTTTAATTAATGCCAACTCTCTCATCCTGACTTTTAATACCGTCACCTCATTTGTCTTATTAAGTACTTAGTTTTGCTTTTAATTAGTGCTGTTTATTGTCACTGAATTTTAATTGTCAGTGCAGGGTCTCAGCAGGCCTTGGTGAGGAAGCTTTACAAATGTTTCCTGTCCTCTTGCAAGGCCTGAGCTTGGGTGGCAGTGCCTCTGGTGCAGGGGGGTATTCCAGGGGGTTGTCGAAGGCTGGCATATTTCTCCCCAGGCCTCAGCCAATTCGTGCTGCCTTTGACATCCCTGTTTGCTCCAAGGTGGCTGTTCTGTGAAAACACATAGAGCTCAGGAGGGTTGCAATGGCAAAAATTCAATTCAGATTGACTCAAGAAGAAAAAAAAAAATGGAGGAACATATTGGATCATGGTTGCCAAAAAGGCCAGGATGGATTCAGGTACGGCTGGATCTAGCATTCCAGTGCATCATCAGAACTCAGTCTCTTTCCATCTTTCAGTTCTACTTTTATCCTTTGGCAGGCATTTCCCATGTGGTGGCAGAAGGGATAATAGCAGCTCCAAGCTTCTGTTCTACCAGCTAAGCAATCCCAGAGGACAGACCTTCATCTGTCCAGATTAGGTCATGTGCGTATCCCTGGACCAGCTGCTGTAGCCCATGGGCCATAATGCTCCAACTGGCCTGGCAAGGGAAGTTGGTCCAGTTCTAGGGGCCAGAATGGATGAGCTCCTTCTCAGAGACACAGATTGATACTGAAAGAGAGAAGGTTTCCTGAAGGAAAATTGGGGTGCCATTACCCGCAAAAAGAGAGAGAAATGCCAAACAGGTAAACCAAGAAATCTCTACCCCCGATAATCCACTGAAATGTCTCTTTCAAGCCTAAACAATCACTGGAAATTAGACCTTTGTTTTCCTCCCTAGCCAGACCCTTAGATAACATTAGCAATGACCTCCTTGTCTAGTATTTGAAAAGGAGTTTGGATTACAAAGTCCTTGCACATGTGTTAACTCATCAGCTCTTCCCAGCAACGCTGCAAGGTAAATATAACAAAGATGGGATCTTTTATGTCCTCGTTTTACAGATGCAAAAACTAAGGCCCAGAATGACTAAGTGACTTGCCAGAGTCATGCAGAAAATAAAACGAATAGGGCCTTTGCACTTACTTTCTCCTCTGCTTGGAATGCTCTGCCTCAGAGAGCCGTGTGGCTCAGTCCATTACCCCCTTCAAGTCTTTGCTCAGATATTACCTCTTAATGAGCCCTCCTCTGAATACCTATGCAAACTCAAACTTCCCCCTCAATCCCCCTCAGTCTGAATGCCTTACTGTTCAGTTATTATCTGTCCTCCCCACTAAAAGATAAGCTCGGCAAGGACAATGATTTTCTTCCCTGTTTGTTTGCTTGGATGTTGTATCCCCAATGCCTAAAACTGTGTCTGGCACATAGCAATAGATGTTCTATAAATACTTTCTGATTCTTCCTATTTCTCAACAGAAGCTGGCAATCCGTATTTTTAATTAAATCCCATGCTTTTTAGAATATTGGCTTGATTTTACTTTTAAAAAACACTGCACGGGCCAAACAAAACATATTTTCAGCCTGGACGCTGTTTCTGGAATATCCCCCCCCCCCCCCCTCCTCCCCCCCCCCCCCCCCACCATTTGAGGTCCTTGGTGCAAATTGCATTTCCCACACCATCAGATGGTGTGAGTGAGTTTTTCCAGATTCCTAATTGAGCAGCGATAGGCTGGACTCAGGGGAAGAGCAGAGGGACGGGAAAGAGACACACAGAGATAGGAGTGACTGGGTGCCAACCCTGGTAGCTGCAGGTTCTGCTGCAAAGCTTCTGGGTGAATTCCAAGACTGTGGGGCTGGGAGGCGTTGAATTCTGCACCAACAGCGGCAGCTCACGCCAGTTCCCTGCGGTGCCCTGTAGTGCCCCATAGAGTACCCTCCCCGCCCCATAGTGCCCTGCAGTGCCCCATAGACCGCCCTCCCCCACAGAGTGCCCTGCAGTGCCCCATAGGCCCCCACCACCACCACCAAAGTGCCCTGCAGTGTCCCGGAAACCTGCTGCAGCTCTGAAGCTAAAAGGGCTTTCATAGTTTTTCAGCTCCTCAGAAAGTGACAGAAGACCTGGAGCTTCCGGTGGTTGGAGGCATGGTTCCTGAGCAGACAGTGCCAAGAAGAAGTAGGCAGAACAAAATGCAAAGAGGGAGAAAGGCAGGGTTCTGGAATCTGGCTTTTCTGGTCTAAGGACAGAGTCTTGACAGTGGTCTCAGCTGCAAGTGGCTTATGGCTTAACACCAAGCTGTGCGGGGGGCAGGTCTGGAATGGGCCTGGCTCTGACCCATACATGCGGATTTGTTGAGTGCCTGCTGTGCTCACTGAGTTTGGGTGAGGATTTACTGAGCATCTACTGTATACCGTACTCAGGACGGGCTGCAGAGTGAAAATGCAGGGCCCCCCTGCTCGATATTAATTAAGAATCTCAAGCCGGTAGCAGCAGAGCATTAAGGCAAGCTCGGGGCCCTTCTACTCATGGAGCCCTGGGTGGCTGCCTAGGTTGTGGGCCCATGAAGCTGGCCCAGCATGCACCAGACCTACAATTGTTGAACAAACCTGGGCCCAGCCCTGCTGTTGTGGATCTCACAGAACAGGCGGAGAGACAAACAGGAAATAAAGAAAAAATAATAATGATTGCAAATCACAGTATTGTAAAGGAAACAAACAGGGAGAATAAGCAATGGGATTCGAGGAGGTGACTTAGAGAGTGTAGTCAGGGAAGGCTTCCTGGAGGAGGGGACACTTGAGCAGAGACCAGCAGAGGATGAGAGGGAATCAGCTTCATGAGAATGCTTGGAAGCAGCTGTCAAGTCAGAGAGAACAGGAGAGGCAAAGGCCTGGCAGCCGGAAGAGCCAGTATGACGGGCGCACGGTTAGACAGAGAGGGTAGCTGGCAGCAGAGCCAGGCCGTTCTTTGAGGTCAAGGAGGAGGCCTTAAGTCTTACAATGGGCAGCCACCACAGCACTTTATTATTTTAAATTACATTAAAAAAAACTTACGTGTTCATTTATTTCGAGATAACTCACATAGCTCGAAGGTTGCAAATCCAAAAGGGAACGTTGTGAAAATTCTCCCTCCCAGCTCAGCTTCAGCTCCTCAGTCCCTCTCCCCGGAGGTGAGCAAGCGGCGTTACCTGCTTCATGCTTGCTCTTTAGTGATCCTTTATGCATGTAAAACCAAAAGCCACACGCGTGTATCCTGCCTTCCCTTGCGCACACGAGCGGTGTTGTTCTGGAACATCATCCTCCATCTTGGTCTGCACGGCAGGCAGTGTATCGTAGTGAGGCAGCCGTATCTGCCATAAATCCTCTCTCTATTCCTCCTAGCTGTGTCACATGCCACCGTCCAGATGGGCCACCAACCTCCAGCGAGCCCGGGCTTAGTATTAAGCATTTAGACTGCTTCCTAGACACCCTTTAAGCAGGAACTTGGGAAGCCCATTTAAACGCTCCATGACTCAGTGACTCATTTGTAAAATGGGGAAGAAGAACATCCCTGTTGAAGGCTATCGTGAGGACTGAGCAAGATAAAACATGAAAGGCAATTACTTAGCAGGTAGTAAGCCCTCGATACGGGAACTGTCAGTTGTTGGTGTTGTTGCTTTTATGATCCAAAGCAGACTGGGTCTTGGAGCTTGCTCTAGGCCTGGGGGCAACCTGTGTCCAGGAGAAAGAGCTAGAGCCTCTGGCTTCCGGGGAGGCAGTGATTTTATGCTTTCTGAACTTGCAGCTGCATGACTGGATCTAAGCCATGGCTTTGGCCCTGACCAAGCGGAAACGTGTTCTCTTTCAGCACCTCCAGGGAGGGGGCTGGCTGGGCGTGTCTCTGCTCGTTTCTGAGGCTGAGGGGTGGGAATACAGTCAGGGACTGATGGTCACCAAACACTCACCAAGATCGAACAATCTAAAACCAAGGAGGAACGATCTGTAGGTGTGAGCAGAGTAGTGATTGGCACGTGGGCTTGGCAGAGGTTCAAATCCTGGCTCTGCTTCTTGGTAGCTATGTGATTTTAAGCCAGTGGCTTAACTACTCTGAGCCTCACTTTTTTACCTGTAAAATGAGGATGCTGTCACTCACCTGGGAGTAGGATTGTAAAGATTCAAGCAAATGGTGAAGGCATGGGATTTTGCACATACTAGATGCTCAAGAAATGTTAGTCATCATTGCTGGAGAAACTATATAGTCTAGGGGAAGCAGGAAAGGGGAGGTTACCATTCTGCAAGTGCCTACAGGGTGGCAGGGACTGTCACTGGTGCTTAAACTCACCAGATCAGTGACACCAAGGTTTGGCGGGTCCTAGGACAGAATCCTATATAATTTATCGGACACGTGCATCTCTCCTTTTGCTCCTGGTTTCCAGTGGTTGGTTTCCCTCTGCTGCTCCTGCCCCAGGGCTGCCGGGTTCCTGTCCACTGTGTTGATGGCTTCTCTGTAGCACACAGTAGGAGCGGCAGGGGCGCATTGGAAAATGTCAGAGGCTCGCCGTGTCCATTAACTCCCCCTCAAACCTGACATTACGGCCGCACTTCATGGAGCATCGTCTGCAGGCAGCTGGGAGAACGTCTAGGGTCGCCTCCTCTCAGGTTGGAAGGTGGTGAAGCGGCTCGCCCGGGGTGATGAATTCAGGGATCCGAGCCCTGCTGTCCTAAAATTGTCCCTTCTACTCCCACATGAGGTTGAGTTCTCTGAAAGCAGAACCAGCGATGGGATTTCTAGGACTAGTGATGACTCAGGGACACAGTGTAGGGCAGTGGGGGATGTGGCTTCATCGGGAGTCTGGCCTCTGCCTGATCCCACGGGGAGCTCTGGAGCTGTTGGCACACAGAGCTGTCCCACCTGGACCCAAGGAGGCTGTGCGTTTATATCTCCACCTTGTCCGTTATTCACTGGCCTTGGGCTGCACCTCAGGCAAGCGTAGCCTCCTGTTATCTCTGGGCAAGGCAGTTGCTTTTGTTGGCTGAGGGCAGTTCTCTGGAAAATGGTGCTGCCCTGAGCTCTTGGCTGCTAACACTCCTAGAGGTGTGTGTGTGTGTGTGTGTGTGTGTGTGTGTGTGTATGGCGGGGGTGGGGGTGGACACCCCTCCTGTAAAGGACATCGGCAGTGCCTGCCATCCCCCTCCCCTCCCGGCCCCCCCAGTGAGGGCCTGCCTGCAGACACATGACCTCTTTTCTCCAGGCTCGACCCTTGGCTGTTCAATGCCTCGATGCCTCAGGCATCCCCTCTCCTGGCCCAGGCCCAGCTGCCCAGGGCACGCACTGGACAAGGAGTCCAGTCCTGAGACATGAAGTGCTTTGAGAGCCCTGGATGGCAAAGTTGAAAACATGGTTCTGTCCGGGCTGGCTTCTGGCCTGGAGGATGGAGCTGGGTAGTTTCCACGGGGCTGTCAGCCAGGGCTCTCGCGCTTTGCGGGCAGAATTTTAATAGGAAATGAACTCCTGGTGCGCATGACTGAATGCTGGGGTGGGGGGGAAGCCAGGTTCCACCTTTAGGGCAACAGAATTTGGAGATCAGAGTTCATGGGGAGGCGGGGACTGTATAAGCCTTGAACCAGCCTTCCCTGCTTCCTGGGACCCCACCCCCCCACCCCCCAGGGCAGTGCTTCATCTCTGCTGCAAAGCAGAAAGCAGGGTATTCAAGTAGGCATTCCAAGTCCAGTCCAGAGGCAGCAAACTGGACCCATTACCTGGATCCGAGGCTCTGAGCAGCCAGCAGGGCCCAGGGGTCCCAGGGGCCCAGGGTGGCCTCTCTCAGCTCCCGGCACAGGCAAAAATGAGACGTTAAGTTTCTTTTCAGCACATTTCCTCTGCACCAGGACCCATCTCTCCTTTCTTTCTGTTTCCCAAGTGGAAGCAGTGAAATGGTCCTATGAGTCTGGGGAGATTATGTCAACCACAGGGGAGCCGATGAAATGGCTTTTCTGTAAGAGGCCTCCCTCCTCCGTGTCCAGCCTTCAACCCACTGGCAGATTTAATTATCCTACCAGCTACAGGAGAGGAGAGAGAGTTCACCCCGCCGGCTTCTCAACTAATCAGTCCCAGGAAACCAGGCCATGTTGTACCAAGACCTTCAGGGACATCAGGACCCACCGGACACAGTGATCCGCTTTCTAAAGTTGTTTTTCGTTTTTTGTTTTTTTAAATTGAATGTAATCTCTGTGGTCTCTCCCCCTTTACTCTTTGGCTAGACCCTGTGGGCGGGGCAAGGTGGGGAGCCCCGCAGAGGACAGAAGCCTGGCTGAGTTCAGCCGGACTGCCTTCGTGTTCAAGGAGACTCATGCATGCATTCAACAAGTATTTAGTAAGCACCTTCTGTGTGCCAGGCGTTATGTGAGGTGTTAGAGATTAAGAAGGAATAGGACAGAGTAGGTCCTGCGAGGGGCTTTTATTTTAGAGATAAGAGATACAAACTCTAAGCAAGTCAACAAGACCTATGACACATTTGGGAAGGGATATGAGCTCTGAAGAAAAGGAAATCAGAGTGAAAGAAGCCAGAGCGGAGGAGCTGGAGGAGGAGATGTTTTAATTGGAGCAATCAGGGAGGGCCCTTTGAGGAGGTGACGTTTGAGAATAGACCTAAACGAAGGAGGAGAATGAACCAAGCAAACATCTGCAGGTGAGTTCCAGGCAGATGGGAGAGCAGGGAGGTGGGGTATTGGAGGAAGCACAGGGAGGCCTGTGGGGCTGAGTAGGGAACAAGAGGAGAGTGGCAGATAGGGTTCGAGAAGGAGGTCATGAGGACCCAAAATCATGCTAAGGAGTTGAGACCTTGTTCTGGGAGCAATATGGAGCCATTGAAGACATTTGAGAAGAAGAATGACATGGGCTGATTTACTTTATTTGGGGTGAAGAAAGGGCCATGAAGTACACACCTGGCTTTTGCCGATGTACACAACACCCAGCTGAAGATACAGAACATTTCTACCCTGCAGAGTTCCCCTTCTGCCCCTTCCCAGCCAGTACCCTCGGTGCCCCAGAGTTAGCCATGGATTTGCTGATTTCTACAACCATCGAATAGCTTTGTCTGTCCTTAACCTTCATGTAAACGTGATCAAATAGCATGTCCTCGTCTGCTGCTGGCTTCTTCCATAAGACATCGTGTCTGTGAGATTCGTCCCCCATCGTCACGTACATTAGGAGTTTGTCTTTTCCTTGGGCCAGTATTTTACTGTGTGAGCAGACCACCTTTATCTACCTGCTCTCCTGCTGATGGGCATTTCTAGTTAGCTGTTACGGATAAAGAGGTTATGAACATTCTTGTGCGTGTTTTAGAACATGAGCATTTTCCGCTTGGGTTTATGCCTGAGAGTAGAATTCGTGAGCTGTAGGGTCGGTGAATGTTTATAGGTCTAACGAGCCTGCCAGCTTTCCAGAGTGTCATCGCCCTATCCTGACTTCACTGAGATAAAATTCACATACAGTACGATTCACCCATTTAAAGTAGGCAATTTAGGGGACGCCTGGGGTGGCTCACTCGGTTAAGCGTCCGCCTTCAGCTCAGGTCATGACCCCAGGGTCCTGGGATCAAGTCCCGCATCTGGCTCCATGCTCTGCGGGGAGCCTGCTTCTCCTTCTGCCTGCCACTCCCCGGGCTTGTGCTCTCTCTCTCCCTCTCTAACAAATAAATAAATAAAAGCTTGGAAAAAATAGACAATTTAGTGGCTTTTAGTATATACACAGAGTTGTACAACCATGATAATAGTGAATTTTAGACCATTCTGGTTTTCCAAAGAATCTCTGTACCACATAACCTTCATCTTCAGCCCTTCTGCACTCCCCCAACCTCTGGCAATCAGAAGCTATTTTCTGTCTCTACGGACTCACCTGTTCTGGACATTTCTTATAGAGGAAACCATACACCATGTGGCCTCTTGTGACGGGCTTCTTTCTCTCGGCATCATGGTTTGGAGTTTCCTCCATGCGGCAGGTGTGAATGCTTCCTTCCTCTCTAGGGCTGGACGACGTTCTGTTGCATGGACAGGCCGCCTCTTGTTTGTCCATTCAGCAGCTGGTGAATACTGAGTTCCTACCTTTTGGCTATTGTGAATAATGCTATGATGAGCATTTGCCTACAGGGTTTCGCGTGGGCGTGTGTTTTCATTTCTCTTGAGTGGGTAAGATATTTAGGCGTGGAGTTGCTGGGTCGTATGGTAGCTCTGCGTTTCAGCATGGCTATGCCGTTTTTACAAGCTGTGACTTATGTGTGTGGACATCCGACAGGCTTCTGCGTGGAGCGTGGACTGAAGCAGGCCAAGGGTGGAAGCAGGGGACCAATGAAGTGGCTACTGCAGTAAGCCAGGTGCAGATAGCCGTGGTGTGGACCAGCACACTAACCGGCCAGGCAGAGAGAGCAGTGGGCAGATTCTGGGTGTTATTATGAAGTCCGAGCTGACATGATTTTCTCATGGCTTGGTGTTAAAATATTTAAGTAAAAAATTAAAAAATTAAAAATAAAATATTGAAAAAATAAAAAAGCCAGGATTGACTCCAGGATTTCGGATCACAAAGCTGACCAAGCCACATGCATCGGCAAACGAGTCCAAAGATGTCCGCCAGTAGGAAGACACTGGATTGGAATTAAAAACTCCAATGACCCCCCCCTCCCCCGCTGAGTTAGTCAAGGAGAATGTGCATTTAAGGAAGAAGGCTCTCCCTCCTCGTTTCTGCCACTAGGGAAGGATGCCACTGGCATCCAGCAGGAAGTCTCCCCCTGGGGGCCTCAGTTTTCCCCATCCGGGAAATGGAGAAGCCGGGCAAAGTTCCCTTTCTTTTCTGCATCCTGCAGAGTACTTGGCATAGCGTAAGGACTTGAGAAATGTAGAGCAGCTGCATAACTGGGTGATGTCCTCTCTGTGTTCCTATTTTCCAGGAGCACCAAACTCCCGCCATGACTGACACCGTATTCAGCAACAGCTCTAGCCGTTGGATGTGTCCCAGCGACCGACCTCTGCAGTCAAAGTAAGTCGCCGCGTCTTCCGGGGCATGGCTTGTGTGGGGTCAGCGAGGGAGAAAAGAGTCCCAAAGAAATAAATAGAATTTCCTTCCCTGTGGGGGGAAGAAATGAATCCAGTGAGGGTATTGTTACAGAAACTTCACATTTACTGCTTTGCAAGTTTTGAATTATAAGCAAATTCCGAGCTGCACACACCAGAGTAGAGGCGGCGGGAAGAGCATGGACCCGGGGCTTAGAACCAGGCTCTGTTATGCGTCTAGACCCAAGCTTTTTTCCTGTGTGATCAGTTTTCTTATGAGACACATAAGAAAGTTGGATCAGGTCACAGGGTGCAGACTGGCAGGCCGCCGGCTGACTCTGACTTGCAGAAGTGTTTTTGTGCTATTTGTTTTTGGCCTAATGATTTAAAAATCGGGAAATGTGACACGAAGGTGATGTCACATTCTGTATCCAAGGATTATTATACCCAAATCAGTGATGCCTCCGATCTGTACCACCCTGGCTCATGAGGGCTGATCAATTTGCAGGCATTTTGCAAGGTGATTATTAAACACAACCATTCTGAAAAACTGAGTTTGTAATTCTGCAGTTAAACAATGTTCAACACAAAGGATGCAAAGACTCAAAATTAATCCCTTAATTATGTTACGACATTGTGTTATTCTCTGTGTTATGTTATATACCGTGTATATAATGATATGCTGCTGTGCCTTTCTTCCCAGTTTTGCATCCAGTGGGGTTTTGTCCCCACTGTTAAATCGTCCGTGGCAAAAAGTTCACCAGCACGCCACTGACTGTTGGACAATCTAAAGCTGTTGTTGATCGTTCCTGCAGATTTTCACTCAAAATGGCTTGTTTCTTTGAATGCTGGTTAATTTTTTATTGTGCGCTCAATCTGCGAGAATCCTGGGGAATCTCCTTTGGGGATGTTTTTCTTCAGAGGGATTGGTGCTCTTGCTCCTGCCGGGAGTCAGGGGTACTGCTCCCCAACGATGATGAACGATGATGTTACCCTCCCCGGCCCCACCCAGGAACCCCCAGAGGGTCCTGGCTCCATGTCAGGGTCTCAGATTGAGCGTCTCTGCCCATGAGGAGCTGAGGTTAGACTTTGGAACAGCACTGCTGGTGTTTGCCTCGGCTTCCTGCTCACAGCTCACTGTCCTGGATTCCGTTTGCTTGGTCTTTTTCTTTTTCAAAAAATTGCCTTTATAAAGGTATACATGCATACCTTTGACAGTACACAGTGAAAGTACAATTTGGTCATTGTAAAAACATATACTCGTGAAGCAGTCACAGTAGTCAAGCTAATGAACAAATCCATCCGTCCCAGAAGCCTCCTTGTGCCTCTTCCTCCATCTCCTCCCGACCCATCTCTAGGTAATTGCTCATCTATAACTATATACATTATAATAACTGCACGTTAGTTTGCCTTTTCCAGAATGTCCTACAAATGGCATCGTAGAGCGTGAGCTCGTTGTCTGGGAAGAGATGTCTCTCTTCTTTCTCTCAGCACAGTTTATTTCATGAGCCATCCTATTGTTCCAGAACATCCAGACTGTTCTGCGTAGCCATAGTCTGTTCCTTTGTACAACTGAATTGCATGTTGTTCTGTAGGTATACCACAATTTGTTTATCTGTCCGTCTACTGAGGAAAGCTGGGCTGTTTCTAGTCTGCGTCAGGTGCAAATAAAATGTCTTATAGAGGGATGCCTGGGTGGCTCAATTGGTTAGGTGTCTGCCTTCAGCTCAGGTCATGATCCCAGGGTCCTGGGGTGGAGTCCCGCATCCGGCTCCCTGCTCAACAGGGAGACAGCTTCTCCCTCTGCCCTTACCTACTCTCATGTTCTCTCCTTTTCTCTCTCAAATAAATAAATTAAATCTTAAAAAAAAAAAAAAAAAAACTCCTATAGAGATGCTGTCCTCTGTCTTGGGTAATTACTTGGGAGCAGACTGTCCCTACTTACTGGGTTTGTCACTAAGCAGCCAGACCGTATTCCAAGTTGGTTGTACCATTTTATGTTCCCACCATCAGGCGTGGGAGAGAGTTCTAGGCTTCTCTGCCGCCTCCCCAGCTCTGGAGATGACCAGTCTTTCCAGTGTTAACCCTTCAAGTGTGTGTGTATAGCGGCCTTTCTCTGTGGTTTTCACTCCCATTTCCCTATTGACTAATGATGCTGAACGTCTTAGGTAATGTTCCCCATCCCTCTAACCTCTGTTGAAATGTCTGTTTAAATCTTTTGCCCATTTTTAAGATCAGGTCATTTACCTTCCTGTTGAATTTTATAGGTTCTTTTTTTCATATGTTACGGATAAACATCCTTCTTTTTGGAACCACATTTTGTACATATTTTCTCTCAGTCTGCAATGTGCATTTTCTTTCTCATAACAGAATCTTTTGAAGAGGAAATGTTTTTATTTCGACAAAGTCTATTTTGTTTATTTGTTTTGCCAGAGGAGGCAGTGTTGGAACATTCCCTTGCTTTCTAGCAATCCCAGAAATGCATTAAAAAAGGGTCTGCTCTGGGGTGCTGGGGTGGCTCAGTGGGTTGAGCTTCTGATCTCAGGGTCCTGGGATAGAGCTGGGAGCCTGCTTGCCCCTTTCTCTCTGCCTGCCTCTCTGCCTACTTGAGATCTCTCTATCTGTCATATAAATAAATAAAATCTTTAAAAAAAAAAGTGTCTGCTCTGGGGTGCTGGGGTCGCTCAGTCAGTTGGGTGTCCAACTCTTGGTTTCAGCTCATGTCACTATCTTCGGGTCATGAGATCGAGCCCTGCATCTGGCTCCGTGCTCAGCCCGCGGTCTGCTGGGAAATCTCTGTCCCTCTTCCTCTTCCCCTTCTGCTCATGAGCTTTCTCTCTCTCAAATACACACATAAATCTTTTTAAAAAGAGGTTCTGCTCTAATTTATCTAGGACCTAATTATATATTGGCAAAGGGCCTTTCTGAATATTTTAGTCAGCCCATATTCTTTGAAGCAAAAGCCCCTGTCCACTTCCTTCTATCTAAAACCTCCAGTTCTACAAGCTTTATAATTTTGAAGACACCAGGGAATTCTGTTGGCTTCCTCGTCAATAGGAAACTTCTAGTCCGCCAAGCCCCTCCCATGGTGTCCTCTTGGAGCCAAACTTACTTTGCAGAGAATATTCCATCAGCCAAAAATTGTGTCTCTGTAAGATAAACAGTTACCCGAAGGGTGGAGGGGGGTTAAATATTTATTTTATTTAAGAAATGTCAGTTAATTAAAATACCATCCATCAGAGTTTACTTTAGTGAATAGGAAGCCAACAATCTGCTCTACAATTAAATTAGAATTATTCCAGCAGTCTGGACACAGTTTCATTAAAGTGCTCCTGGGCTCCTGTGAGACATCTTGCATTCTGCGTGCATCGGGCTGCCTTGGGCCTGCGTCTCCTCTAGATATTAACATTATTTTTCAAATAAATGCTAATGGGTGAATTACAGTCATCACACAGGCAAGCTCGTCTGCTGTAGCCCAATGTAGCCCCTTCTGATGCCTTTCTCCAGTAAATTAAGAAATCGCCTCTTAATTAACTGCTGGCTAGCCAGAGACCTTTACTATTTTTGTGACTTTTTAGTTGCCTTTGTGATTTTCAAATACCTTCCTCTCTCAGCCCCCTCGAATCTAATGAGGGTGTTTGAAACACCGTCGTTGTCATTGTGTTTGAAAGCCGGGAACACACCTGCTTCGTGCTTGGGGCAGGCGGTGGCCCAGCCCCCTGTGTTGGGAATGCATGGGCTACTGGAGGTTGGCATTTCTCTATGGCTTTCCAGGCTGCGAGTCAGAGAGTACCAGAGGTCGGGGGTAGAAACAGGCACAAAGGGAGTCCAGGACGTGTCTGTAATGGCTCACCTGGTATATGGAGATGCCGGTCTCCTTTCTGGAAGCACTTGCTTTCCCAAAGCGGGGTACTGCAAAGGAATGATCCGCTGACTGTTCAGGGCTCATGGGCGTCCCTCAATGTACTCCTTGTCCCCCCGGGTGATGCTGACCATGCTGCCGTTAGGTGAGTTCTTTTTGGTACCAAAATCCATTATTCGGAACATCAGTGAGGAGCTCAGCTAATTAATAAGCTGAACTGATTGGTCATTTTAATCGAAGCTGAGCATTTTACAGCCCAACATTGCAGCAGCCAGCCGTTTTTGGATGCGCCAAAATGAGAAGATAATGACTGGGGTGGGGGCGGACCAGACCAGAAGTAGGTCACTGCAATTTACACTCTGTGGTTGTTGCATCCAGACCGTGTTGGCATTGTTAGGAGATTTCTTTCCTAACTTTATTTATTTTCTCTCTCTCTCTCCTTTCTTTGCCTTCCTTCAGTGATAAAGAACAGTGAGTATTTTGATACTTTAATTTTTCTACGAATTGAGTTTTATCTTTTTTTCTGATCAAATTAACTTTGCCCCTAAAGAGAGCTGATTAAAAAAAAAGAAGAACTAGCAAATTTTACACAACTAACAACAACAAAAAAACCCCAAACAAACAAAAAACAAAAACCAAGTTTCTTGAGGGGGAAAAAAATTGTGAAGTTTCAAAAAAAAAAAAATGATCTTGGTAAAAGGATACAACAAATTCCTTGGGGGTTTGTTCCTTAGGAGCTCTCGGTTTTCTCCTTGTTAGTCATCTGTAGGATTCCAGCAAATTTACTGACCACTCTGTGCCCCCTCTGCGGCATTTGCCTGGGAACAGTGTTCTCAGATAAAGACAGTGTTGGCTCACATAACTGCTATCATTAATAAAAGGTGATGAGGAACAGAACAGAGCCTGTGGGCAGTTACATGCCACACATATGGCCCCTGTCACCTCAAGGGAGGTCAGCCTGTTTCCCAGCGAAGTGCTTTTGACGCAGAGGTCCTGTCTTTGCTTGCAACGTTTGCGTTTTAAATTGGATTAATTTCCTCAATATGCATGACAGATTGAATGCTGGGCCCAATAAATGAACAGTCGGGCTGCAAAGCAGACCAGGCTTTGGCTGTGTGTGCACATTGAGAAGCTCTGGAAAGCTGTTTTTACCCTCCCTAAGATGGGGAAGTTGTCACAGAGCCAGCGGCAGAGGACCCGGCCTGGCATCAGAAAACCCAGGCCTGAGTCCTGCTCTGGTACTCAGTTTCAGCGTGGCCTTGAGCCATGCCCTTCAGCTCCTTGCTTCCCGGCTCCCTCCTTTGTAAAGTGGGTCTGATTACCCTGCTCCTCTTCCCTCTGCGGGTCGGATCAAATGAGCCGTACAGGAAAGCTTTGTAAACTGGAAACCACCAAGCAAAGTCAGAGAGATGTATGAACTACAATCTTTCCTGACCTTTGTCTATATATACATGGTGTGTTTACACATATGCAAACCCATGCACACACACACACACACGTTGTATATATACCTTGCATTGTAATATATATATATTATATTTATACCTGTAGATACCATACATCTGGATAGTATATATATACACATATATATGTATATATCTAGCACTGGCATAATTTCAGCTTTTTTGGACCCAAGTGACCACATCATCAGGCCCAGAATCCTTAAATGTTTTCTTAATGCTGATAAACATTTAACTAGGTGAACCACGGAAATTCTTTCCCCAACTCCGACCCTCCCTCCCTATCTGTCCATTGCGGGCTTTGGACAAGCTGATCACTAAAGACCATTTGAATGTTCTGCAGTTTCTGTCGTTGGCTGGTAAGACCCTGGCCAGATGAGATCAGCTTTTTATGAATGTCGTGAGTATATTATTCAGACATCCAGGGAGAGATGCTGAGACATTGTCAGGTCATAAATACGGACATCCCCAGAGAGAGAAATTCTGGACTCCAGAGGGTGCCAAGGCTCTTGGAGGCTCCCTGAGGGCTGAAAGTCCAAAGGTAGGGTGTATGTTCATTCTCTTTCCCTCCCTCCCTTCATTAACAAATACTCACCAAGTGCCTACCAAGTACCAGACACTGTGCTAAGCCCCAGGGATACAGCGATAGCCAGAGTACGCATCTTGTGGGTTCTACCAACAAATAAATGGCCAGTCGGCAACAAATACACAAGTGTGCAAGGAGATACAATAGCAGAATCACCGTGGGCCATGGGAACACAAGGAGAGGCACCCAGCCCAGACTTGGCAGTCATGATGGGAGAGTTCCTAGAAGAAGTGACATGTAAACTGAGACCAGGTTGCAGGGGAGCAAGATGGAGAAGAGATAGAAGAGTTCCAGGTAGGGGAACAGCACGTGCAAAGTCCAAATAAGAGAGGTAGTGTGGAAATTTAGAGGCAGTGAATAGATCTCAGTCTGACTTAAAAGATTAGCAGGAGCCCTGAGATCCCCTTTAGCATTCTAAAGGGGGTGGGGGAGCCACAGCATCCCTTCCGCACCCTCTTTAGTCTGCTAGGGGTAAATTTCATCCAATAGGGCCTTTATGCCAGCAGGGCGTATGTAAACTGTTCTGTGGTGAAGCAGCCTCTCCTTCCCCATCCTTTCCTCCCGGATTCATTAAAACCTCATTCACTGAGCTGGAAAGTGACTTCCTGCTGACACCTGCCTCTATTGGCATCCTGGGGGGAAGGGGGGTGGAGCAGAAGAAAGGAAAGAAAAAGGATTAATTTTCTACACACCGCTGCTACTTAATGCTTCAGAGCCTTTGTGCCCCGACAGCCCTTCCATCATCCCACTCTTTTGGGGAATTATAATTTATTAATAGAGACATCTGGTGGGTATTTATTATGTGACTATTGTGTGTGCGAAATGAAGAATGGAGGGGGGAGGCCAAAGGGAGGAGGGAGTTTGGTCTTGGCAGGATTTTAGGGAGTGACAGGTGTCACTCAGGAGCTGCCACCAAGAGTCAGGACAGGTTTCCTTCCCTGCCTTGGGGGCCGTGGGTATTGACTGTGGGGCGAGAGCTCCTTCGGACCTTCTCCAGACTCACCTGGGCAGGTGCATTCAGGTGGCCAATGAGGCATGCCAGGATGCCAGTTTCTTGAGTTTCTGTGTCACACGTGTTACTCAGCAAGTCCCTGGTCTCCTTGGAGCATCAGTCAGCGGGAAAATGAGCCGGTCAGCTGCAGTGATCTTCAAACTTTCTGTTAGCAGTGAAACTCTTTCTTTGAATAAACGTCATTCAGAAGCTAAATATATAAGACAGATGAGAGGAGCGCCTTTAGTGGCTGAAAGCACTCAACACAGGATAGTGACATTCATGCAACTGGTCATTTCAAATAAAACCAGACCATAAAATAAATAGAGTGGCTCTAACAGGCTTTACTTTAGTGTGCGGTCGCCATAGTGGAGAGTGTATCCGTTAGCTTTTGCTGTGTGACAAGCCATCTTCAGACTGAGAAGCATAGAACCATAGTTATTTATTCCCAGGGTTCTGGGCTTGGCTGGTGGCCCCGCTGGTCTTGCCTCGGCTTGCTTATGCATCAGAGGGTTGGCTGATCTAGGACAGCCCTGGCTGCAATGGCTCAGCTCTGTGCCACATGCTTCTCATCCTCTAGCACTCTGTCTTGGGCTTGCCGTGCACACGGCAGAGGTGTAAGGGAGGAAGCAGAAACTCAGGAGCCTTGCACAGGCTCAGCTTCAGCAGAGGGGCACAACATCACTCCCCTGCATTTAATTGGCTGCAACAAGTTGTAAGTCTGGGAAGGATTCACTGGCAGGGAAATAGACGAACTGTTTGATGAGAGTGAGTTGAAATTCACATGACAAAGAGCATGGATGTTTGGGAGGGTGAAGTATTGAGGTCATCAATGCAACAAACCCTATTTCATGCTTTATTAAATATTCAGTTCTTTAAAAAATTTTTTTTCTTTTTCTTCTTTCTTCTTCTCCTCTCCTCTTCCTTTCCCTCCTCCTCCCCCTCCCTCTCCCCCTCCCCCCTTCTTCTCTTCCTCCTCCTCCTCCACCTTCTTCTTCTTCCATGAGATTCTGCTTGGAGAGCCCAGCTGAGTAAGGATGGAGGGCCAGGTCAACTGCCTACTCTGTCCCTCTCTCCCCCACGCCCCTGCAGCCTTCTGTCCCTCTCACCCCCACTCCTCTGTAGCCCTTGAGATCTCTCCAGGGAACTGCTGAGGACAGTTTGGGAGGACCAGGAGGCAGCAATCATTCATTTCTCCAGGAAAGATTGTCTTAAATATGTGGATCAGAGCGGAGACAGGCTGGGCTCTTCTCTTCCCTGTCTCAGCCAGTGAGCCAGGTCTCCCCTCATATGGCCTTTAAGGGTCCAGAGGAACCTCTTAGGGTCCCTACAGGAAACAGAAATTATATCATTCCCATTTTAATAGATCCAGAAACTGATATTCAGAGCAGTGCAGAGCCCCTATGTATAGCCTGCTTATATGCAGCTGACCCAGGATTACGACCTTGAACTCCACCCAGTCAGCAAGGGTTCATGTTGGCTGGCAGTGGCCCTTTGGATATTTTCTGGCTTGGATACAAGGCTGTGAGTAACTTGTTCAAAGAAGCAGCACTTGGGTCTCTAGCTTTGGCCTTGGATAAGTTCCCAACACTAGATTCTGGCCTTCAGGATGTGGAGCTACAATCCCCTGCCCAGAGGCCCTTGGCAAGGGAGCCACTGTCCTGTCATGGGAGCATTCTCAAAGGTCCCATGTTCACAGTGCTCCCCAGCATATCATGGGGAGACCCAGACAGACCCAGTGTCTCCCTTGAGAGCAAAGGCTTTGGTTTGAAACACCATCTCGTTTCCCTCTTTTGCTTTTGGAATTAAAACATGAAAATGCACAGGAGGCTTGTGAGTCCCCCACGGAGACCAGTTGGTGACATTTTCAAACACTGAATGAGCTGTTTGTCAACTGCATGTTTTGGAGCCGAGAATGGGAGAAGGGTTTGGAGAGATGCTGGCAGCCTCCAGCAGACCTTCTGCTTGTCTGCAGATGGAGGCAAAAAAGTCTCAGGTGGGCCCTGTCAGGGACCCCCATCCCTGCTTATGTTTCTGGAGCCATGTATGTCCAGCAGCACCCGTTTCCTGTGCCCATGGACCCCAGCAAGCTGTGGGCTGGGGTGAGAGGAATCGGTCTCACATCAAGTTCCTGTCTATGACCAGACCGTGAGCTGCAGGAACATGTCTTCATGGGTTTTCACTGGGTACACAGCCCAGCATCTCACCTATGCTCTGTTTTGTTCACTGAGATGCTTTGTAAAGGCAGGAAGTAAACAGAAAGGGATCAGAAGAGGAGGAAGGAAAAAAATGGGGACAAAGGAGGGAAGAATAGGGACAATTGAGACACCCATTTCCGTGGGAGGCCAGAGGGATATGGGGAGGTGGCCGAATCAGGTTGTGACTAAGGCTCTTTGGGGAGGATGACTGGTCTTTCTTATGTGGCAGTCCAGTGTGTCCTTTAAAAATAATGGGAAGAAGCATCAGATGAAGGGATGTTAGCACGCCGTAAGGAGATCTTTCTAACACAACATCAGAGACTCCTTATAAGAGAGTGAGGTCTCTGTTGTGGGGAGCATTCAAGTAAGGCAGACAGCCAATGGTCTCCACCTCTGGTATTCATGACTTTGTGTAACCCCTCACCTTGAGTCTGGGGACCTGGGACCTGTTTCTAACCTACAGAATACAGCAAAGAGACCCAATGTCCCTCTCATGATTACGTTACATTATATAAGACTCTCAGTTGATAGAAGCTAGATTCACTGGGCATTTTTGAAGCAAGCAGCCCACAGGATGAAGCTGGAGAATCCTACCAGGTTAGGAATTGCAGATTGCCTCCAGGACCCAGGGGTGGCCTCTTGACTGTAGCTAACAAAAAGCTAGGCCCTCAGTCTAGGGAGCTGCAAGGAAGCTTCCAACAACCTGAATGTGCCTGGAAGCAGATTCTTCCCCAGTCAAGCCTCCAGATGAGAACACAGCCCAGCCAACACCACACTGCAGCCTCATGAGACGCCAAGCAGAGGACCCAGCTGAGCCATGCCTGGACAGACATGGAAACCATGAGATAGTACATGTGTGTTTTTTAAGCCCCCGAGTTTGTAACAACTCAGCAATGCAGCAATGGAAATTGTATACTGACACTGTAGATGGGTCTTTATACCCCTCTGTCTCTGTCCTCCAGCCGGGTTTTTCCAGTTATTTAATGCTACACACCAAATCACCTCCAACGTAGTGGCTCAAGACAACAGAAACCACTTGTCACATCTCACAGTTTCTGTTGGTGGGCCTTTGAGGGTGGCCTCAGGGTGCTTCTGGCACAGGGCTCTTCGTGCAGCTGTAGTCACATGCCCGCTGGGCTGCAGGCATCCCAGGGCTCACCAGGGGCTGGAGCATCATGTAGCAGTCGAGTTGGCACTGGCTGTGACTGGGGGGCCTCCGATCCCTTGCATGTGGGCTTCTCCACCAGGATGTTTACACATCCTCGTGACATGGCACCTGGCTTCTCTCTGATCAAATGACCCAAGACAGCAAGGCAGAGGCCGCAGTGTCTCTTATGACCCAGCCTTGGAAATCACACACTGCCACGCCCACTGTATTTTGCTGGCCACACAGGACCAGCCGGGAGTTAGTGTAAATACCAGGAGGCAGTGGTCCTAGGGGACAATCTTGCAGGCAGACTACCACATGGCTCTTCACCTCCTCGGGCATTCCTTCTGCCTTCTCAACTCCAGGTCTTTGCAAAGACCATTTGTTTCCTCTGCCAGGCCTGTCTCTTCCTCTGCCATGCCCTTGTGGATTTCAGCTGAGCTCTGGGGTCTCCGCAGGAGCCCTAGCTCTGCTGCGGGGTCTGAAGTTTATATCAGTGAAGAGGCCCTCTTTAAGATAACAAAGACAAAAATACCTTGCTTTTGCAAATTTTTCAACCACTCAGCCATCGCTAATGCCCTTCTTGGGGTCTGAGAAGCTGGCTGTGCAACCAAATGGTCTCAAATATAAGCTTCGCCGACATCACAGTAGACCCATCACGAGGTCTTCACGTGGCTGTCACTCCCTAGGGAGCTGTCCTTGGTCCCCTAGACAGACCAGGTTCCACTGCTTGGGTCTCCCAGTGGGTCACACTTTTGATTAGACATTTAACACCTCTTTGGGCCACAAGGGACCATGTCTTATTCAAAATTCTTCTGGGCTTTCAGACACAATTCTAAATACAACTGGTCCAGAGCCAGACAAGGCCCCTGCCCTCCTGGAAGCAACATTGTTGGGCTGGGCGGGGTGGGGGAGGGTGGTGGTGTGTGGAGAGATCTACTAAACAGGTAAACAACAAAAATTTTTCCAAAAGTAATTTCAGTTAATGATGGGTGCCATGGGGAAAGTAAATCTGGGCGGAGGGAGACCAAGGAAGGCCTCTCTGAGAAGGTGCTGTTTGAGCTGAGGCCTCAGTAATGAGAAGGAGCCGGCCCTGGAAAGGTCCATGGAAATAAGTTTTTCCGGCAGGGCGAACAGCAAGTGCAAAGGCCCTGAGGCGAGAACAAGGGTTCAGTGTTCAGAAGTGAGCAGAGAGGCCAGTGCAGCTGACTGTAGAGATAAGGGAAAGCAATGGCCATAAGGACGGAGAGGCAGGTTAAGGACAGATCAGGTAGGATTTAGCAGATGGGCAAAATCTTTTAGAACATTAAGGTAGAATTCACACAGTAACATAACATTAACCGTTTAAATTACACCATTCAGTGATGTTTATCATATACACGATGTCATGTTCCCACTATAGCCATGAAGTTCTGGGTGTTGTTCTAAATCAGTGAGAAGCCCTGGGAGGGTTTGAGCGGCGTGGTCTGAGCAATTTCACAATTGCTCATCCCCAGAGGCCCTTGCTGCAACACAAGGTGTATTTCCATGAGGAATTTCCACAGGCCACACCTTCCTTCCCTTTCTCAGAGTAAGGTCTGCCCCTAGACATCTGTCTCTCTTTGCTTTTGGGTTCCTCCGCTCTTCAGAACCAATCAGCTGATGGTGGGAGAATGGAAGAGAAGCCAAAGAGAGGGAGGAAGATGGGGCTTTTAATTTCCAACTTTGAGTGTCAAAAGGCAATTTCATGCCTGCTGATGTGATTAGAGCAGTGGAAATAATAGAGGCTGACAGCTAATGGGGTGCTGGCTTCAGAGGATTCCTACTTACTGGTTTTTTTTCCCTTGCAGGGACAAGCATTTCTAGTGGTATTTAACCTTGCACTCCACTCATGGGGTGTGCCTCAGTGTCATGGAGCAGGGACCATCTTATTAGCAGAGATGATTATAATTTGCCATAGACCACAGCATCAGCCCACCACCCGGCAGCCTTTGATCCACTGTGCCCCCACCGGGGCTGTGTGGGGAGGACTTTGGGTTCCCTCCGTACTGTAGAGGTTAAGTGAGCAGCCTGCCTAGCTCAGAATTCCACTCTGCCACTTTCCAGCCATGTGACTGTGGGCAAGTGGTCTCTTTTCTCCATATTCGGGTCTCCTCACCAGTAAACAGACAGGAACAACCCCTGCCCTGTAGAGATCATGTGAAGATGACATGAGGTCATGTGGGCACCCAATGGATGCTGTGTCGGTGTTGGCTTTAAAAAAAATTTTAAAAGGGCCAAGAAAAGTACATTTTGGAACGCAAAATGCTACAGGAGATTTTGAGGCTGGAAATCTGGATGTTGATGTGAAATGAAGAGCTTTTTGTAAATCCAGTTGGCAATTAGTTCCAATTTATAGAAGAAATAAATTGTAGCCCAAACAGAACATCTGTGCCAGGCAGGAGCTGGCTCAACCTGGGACCCCGGGCCTCTGACCACCCTCCCAGAATTGTTTCTGCTCCAGCTGTAGAGTATCCTATTCTGGATTCTTCTCCTGAGAACACCCTTACTCTCTCGGTTCTTAGGAGCATCCTGCAGACGCTGCTCACAGAGTGTCTACCACGTACTAAGTGCTTAGTAGAAATAAACTCCTAAAAACCCTGTGAGGGAGGAAAGTGTGTCCCATTGTATAGATGAGCAAACTGAGGCTCGTCTCCCAGCCAGTGAGTTTCCCTGTGGGGATTTGAATTGAGGTTTTCCAGACCCCAGGGAGCAGAGCCTAACCACCGCTGCCTGCTTCCTGCTGGGCACCTCTGCGGTCTCACGCCTCCCTGTATTACCTTTCAGGCTCCAGGCAGGCTGGTCCGTCCATCCCAGCGGTCAGCCCGACAGACAGAGGAAGCAGGAAGAGCTGACAGATGAGGAGAAGGAAATCATCAACAGAGTCATCGCTCGAGCTGAGAAAATGGAAGAGATGGAGCAGGAGCGAATTGGGTGAGGCCCGACACATCCCATCCACGTGGAGAGCCGCCCCGGAGGCCTGAGGGCCAGCAGAGTGTGCGGCTGAGGGGTGCGCTGGGGTGGGGCGGACTGCCCCGGGATGTTGCCCCTCTCCCCCACCATTGCCCCCTGCCCGGCGTCTGGCAGGACTGGAATCCTTGTGGCACAAGGTGGGAGAGCTCAGGAAGGAGAGAGGATGATCTGGGGACTGGCTAGGGAGGGGGCTTCGTGGCTGTGGGTGCCTTACAGAGGGGGAGCTCTGAAAGGGTGGTGGGAGCTTGTCATTGGAGCTTGGGGGTCTGTGGTTGTGAGCACACGGCGTCTGGGCCGATCCCAGCTACATAGAAATATGTTCTAGAAGCATGGTAGGCCAGAATGTACAGCCAAGGGAGAGGTAAGGAGCGGAGTGTCTGTCTAGGGATGGTATGTCAAACAGCGCATGCGCAATGAATTTATATAAGAGAACAACAGAAACGGATCCTGAAATGGGGAGACAGCATGAGAGGGAGGCGGCAGAGGTTAACCTGGTGGGTCTGGACTCCAAGAATGGCGGCGGGGTGGGGTGGGGGGGTTCATCCCAGCTCTCTGCTTGCCTGCTGTGGTTCCCCAGCACGATGCCTCACCTCTCTGAGCCCCTGTTCACGTGCTGGTCCAGTGGGGGACACGCCAGTCAATCTCACAGGGCTGTTGTAAACAGTAGGTGCGATGATGCACATACACGTCCCAGACCCCAGGGACACTTCATTTTCATAAATGGAAAGAAGAAGGGAAAAAGTAGAGTTTGGAGGACAGAGCTTTTCAAAATGCATATGAGAGAGAAGCAAGGGATATAAGGGGGCCATGTGACGTGTGTGTCAGAGAGTGACAGCATCATGGGGGAAGGCCAGGGTTAGGGAGGGAGCAGTATGTGGGTGCTCTTACAAAGGGAGGAATGGGGGGATGGGGGTGGGGAGAGGGGGTGAAAGGAGAATATGTGTATATGGGGGGGCTCTTGGCATAGTGGTCAGGATGCCAGGCCCCTGGAGGGTCCTCCCAGACCAGGATCTCAAATGGACCCCCTCCTCCGCAGCCCCCTCCCCAGGCCCCATCTGCCTGGGGCGGCCTTTGCCAGTGGCTTACAACTGGTGTGGGCACTGAGGTGCCCCTTTAGCTCTCCACACACACTCTCAGCTGGGGTGAGTGAGGATCTTGGGCAGAAAGTGGAAGTTGGTGCCTTTGGTCTGAGCCTCTGCAGATCATTTTACCCAGGGTGGGATGGGGACTGCTGCTGACAGATGACAGACACCTGCTCCGGCCGGTGTCAGCATCACCCTCCACCCTCCGTCTGCTTACACCGGAGGCTGCTGAAGGGGTAGGTCTGCAGGGGCGTGCTTGTGGGCTTGCATTCTTATTTCGCTTTTTAAAAGATATGCCAAGAGTGGGGAGTTCTGCAGGCAGGAGGTCTGTGAGTGTGAGTGAGTGTGTGAGTGTGTGTGTGTGTGTTCACTTCACCCAACAATGGACCTCAGCCTTTTGAAGTGAGGGATACGGGTAATAAGGGTAAAAGCTTAAAAGCAAAACTCCTCTCAGCCTTTTCTGCCATAGCAATTACCACCAGATAACATCATTCCTATTTTGCATAATTAGTTTGACTATTGTATATCTCCCTGTCAGATTGTAAGATGACGGAAGGTAGAGGGTTCATTTATTTATTTATTTATTTATTTATTTATTTATGCCTATTTGGTTCACTAGTGAATTCTCAGAGCCTACAACATAGTAGGGGTGCTGAAAAATAATTTGTTCAACGAGTGAGTGAACATGGCAGACTGTGCTGCCCCCAATTACTTTAGACATAATGTGTCCTGTGACCTAGCGGGTGCCAGTTTCCAGGGAAGGTGCTCTGATTGGCTGGCTTGTGTCAGGGGCTGTCTCTCATCCAATCAACTGTGGCTGGGGGTACAGCCGTGTTGTACAAACAAGGCACGTGTGCTTCCTCTGGGGGAAAAGTTATGGCAGTCCCTCTGGGCAGAGCTTGAGCCTTCTAGAATAGGATAGATGGGTTCCCTACCTTGTCCTCTGTGTCTTATCATATCGCCCCAATTAGCTTGAGGGTGTGGTAGAATATTCTAGCACAGTGGTTAATTCCTGGGGCCCCTGAGTCAGAGATACCTAGGTTCAAATTCCAGCTCTCCCCACATCCCCTCTATGTGACCTTAGGTAAGCCACTTTAACCTCTCTGTGCCTCAGTTTCCTCATCTGTAAAATGGGGACAGCATTAGCACCTAACTCTTAGTGAGTGTTTAATTAGGGTGCAAAGGGTTATCGTAGTGCCTGGCATAACCCCACATTCCATAAAGGGAGGCGGTCCTTTAAAGATGAATTTGTTAAGGAAGCTCAGTTTTTGACCCTGACCAAGGCCTCCATTCTAGAATTATGCCCCGAGACTCCTGTTTGGCAAGCCCTGGAATTCCAGCAGCCCTGGCTTCCCTAAGGGGAATTTGAGAGGCTTCCAGGGAGGCCGGGGCCAAGCCCTTTGATGACAGAGTGTTCCTTTGCTGAGATGGTATGCTTTCTGCCAGAGTGGGGGAGGACAGTGCTGCGGGATTCTGGCTGTGGCTCTCCTCCTGTACTGTTCCAGCAGCCGGTGCCTGCTGGTAGCATTGCCAGAGGCAAGCCCAATGTGATTTGTGTCTTGCGATCTCAAACCTGCCCTCATTCCTGTTCCCTCCATGCTTCCCTGGGAAGAGATCAGAGCAGAGTCAGATAAAAGCAAGATGACACATCAGACACAGAACAAGGCTCAAACGGGGTGCAATCGGGGCTCCCACTTCCGAACCTGAGGCTCTCAGTCAATGACCCTTTGGGACCTCAGACCTGCTCCCCTCCATCTAATAAGGCAAGTCAGGCTGATTCTGAGGATCCTGAGAATAGCTGGGTGTGTCTGATGGAGGACCATGCATTGGCTGGCCTTCTCAAAGCTAATGAGCTCCTTCTAACTGTTAAAATTGCAGATGTATCTGAGAATCTTTTCGGTTCACACCAGCTCTGTGATGTGGAAGTTTCTTTCCTATTAACTGAGGGAAAGCCAACATGTAAATGATCATCATCATACTAGGTTCCATTTACTGAGCATTTACTATGTGCCAAACACTGAATCTAAAACTCCCTATAGATTAACTCTTTAACTGCTCCTCTCAACCTTGTTGAGTAGGTGCTACCTTTGTCCTCCTTTTTCAGGTGAGGAAACAGGGTCAGAGAGGTGATTGGCCCAAGGTCGCTTGCCCGAGGTCACATAGAGCCAAGGTATACAGTCCTGTCTGGATGACCTCCAGCATTTTGCTTTTAATTCTTAGGTGTCTTTCCTAAAATCCTGGCCCCAAGTTCTTAGACTCTGAGGAACATGGAAATTTTATAAGCTCAGGTGTGAGGGGGACACTGTGTGACTAGAAGTGGGAGCCCTTTGTGGGCTGGCCTAGTGGTTTCTTTGAGTTCTCATTCACTGGTTTGAACCTCTAGATCTGCCGGTACTGCATGTTCCCGTGGCTCTCAGAGACCTGGGGAAGAATTGCCATCAGGCCTCCCAGGAGGCCCTCCCTCCCTGGGGCGCTTTGGCTAGAGCTGGCCACCCCAGGGAATCCCAGGCAAGCATCAGGCAAGAGCTACATCTCTCCTGGAAGCCTCTTTGCTTCTGTCCTGTGGGGTTTGGGGGGTGGGGTGGGGGAGGGGGATGGTGGGAAGCAGGGGAGGGGTGTCCAAACCTTGCTTCACCGCTCAGCCTACAACCCAGCTCTGCTCTCTTCAGCATCCCCGCAGGGAGAGATGATGGCCAGCAGGGAAACTCATTAAACAGCCTCCTTTTGCCCCCACATTCCTTATTGAGGTGCTGAGTGGGATAGCAGAGTTTATTTTTCACACCTGAATGCTCTTTGCAGGAAAGGAAATGAATTCCAGGGAGATTGCTTGAGTCATCTCTTGTTCTATAACTGTTCTATAACAGTCACCTGGAACTTAGGGTCTCGAAGCAACAGCAGTTGTGATGTCTCATGATCCTGTAGGTTAAGCACTTGGACAGGGCTCTGCTGGGTGGGTTTTCTGCTCCATGTGGCGTGGGCTGGGGTCACTCGGCTGCATTCAGCTGGTGGCCGGGCTGCACTAGGAAGGCCACAAAAGCTCAGCTCCTATGTCTGTGCTTTGGTGCTCTCTTTGTGCCCCAGCCTTTCCGTGGGATCTCTGCCCTTTCCGTAATCTGGCCTGAGCTTTACATGACAGCAGGATCCCAAGAGAGCAAATCCTGTGCTAGGATTCTTAGCAGCTGGGTCTGGAACCGGTGGGGCATCACCCCTCCACGTTCTCCTTGAGAGGGGAAATAGGTCCCTCCTCCTTCTGGAAGAACGACTTAGGCCCCCAGGGAAGGATGGCGTTAATGGTGGCCATCTTTGGAGACTCTACCACCTTAAGCAAAAAGGCGAGTTTCATATAAGGATTGGGAGCTATCTCAGGGGACCAAGGGGCAGGAGCACAGCCTAGCCTCAGGAAAGTTTCTTTTCTCCCCACTTGGTTTTTATAGCCTCACTCCCATACCTAGGGAAGGAAGTCCAATCAGGTCACCCATCTCTCATACCAGGGGTGCCAGGTCACATCGGCGTGGCTGCCAAGGGTGAGAAGGATGTTTGTGAGTTGGACAGACACCTGTAGGGTGTCCACTGGACTTTTCAGTGTATTGGCTCTGCAGTTAAACATTTGCCTAGGAAAATCTGTTGGTGGTTTTTGTTTTGTTTTTACCAACTGGCAGGCCCCTCTGCGTCCTTACATTTCTTTCTGTCCAGAGCCTCTCAAAGGCATTGGCTCACATATCCTGCCTGTGCCAAGGGACGGGTAGCCGGGTGGCTTCCATCTGAGGTCATTTTCCCTCAACAGATGGGCCCCCAAAAGTAATTAGGATTTGTCATTAACCTTGGCGTCCAGACGCTGTGATGGAGGAGGAAGGCAGAGAGACATGGGGAGACCTGTGGTTGACGGACTCTGTGGGATTCTGTCACTTCCCCATCTCCGTTCCATCATCTCCTATGTTTTTGGCACAGAATTTTTCCAAAATGTGGACAGAGGGAGAAGTGAGTAATAAGATGTGGTACATTGATTTAGGTTGATATGCTGACATTAAGCCAGACCATGCTCTCCTCTTTCAAAAGGAAGACCCCACACACACACTCTGGCCTTTTTTTTTTTTTTGACCTGGAGTCCTAAGTGTAAGTAGGATTCAGGGGTTCGTAAGCATTTGTGCATGTGTCTGTGTATATTTTTTGAGAAGAAATATAATAGATTTCACCAGACTTGGCAGGGGGTGTGGGGGCTCTGACCCCTCCTATGAAAGAATCACTGAGGGATAGAACCTCAGTGTCCCCAGGCATTGGATCAATGGTTTCAAGGGTCCTCTCACATCAATACTTTATGCAGCCTGTTTTTACAAGATGAACACGCAAGTCTTCCCAATTCCTTAAGTAGCCCAGTGTCTGGCATAAAACGGAGAACAAATGAATAGGTGTTGGAGGGATAGTTCATGCTGAATGAATCCTAAACCCTAAGCCTCTCACTGAATCATTTTGACCTCATCGCTTTCTGGACCTTATCTCTAAAATGGGGAGTTGGACCATGGGGTCTCCGAGTCCTTCCAACCTGGGGTTTTTCAGCCATCATACTATGTGCATTTGAGGACAGATCATTCTTTGTGGTGTATACTGTTCTGGACATTGTAGGTGATTTTTTAGCAGAGTTCCTGGCCTCCGCCCACTAGATGCCTCTAGTAAACTTCCACCCAGCTAGGACAACCCCAGGTGTCTCCATCCATCACCACACACTCCCTGCTGAGAACTGCTGCTCTAGCCCTCTTGTCAGTGGTTCACTAAAGGGAGAAGAAAACAGACTTGAGAATTTTCCTGGTACCATGCTCCACGTCTAGGGAAATAAAACAGTAGCTCACTCTTACAAAGCTCCACGTGCCAGCCCTGTGCCCGAAGCTTTATATAGATTCCTTTATGTAAGTTCTGTAACAATCCTATGCATGGGGCCATGTTATCATCATTCCCATTTTACAGATGAGGAAATTGAGGCACAGAGAGGTTAAGCAACTTGCCCAGGGTCACACAGTTAAAAAGCAATAGAACTGAGAATTATAACCCCAGGCAGGCTGGCTCTAGGGCTAGAGTCTTAACTCTGCTGTTCTGTAGAAAAGCAAGTATTTATTTGCCAAGCGCTGTGCTAGGGCCTTCCAAATATGTTACATGTCCTTTTACCTCCTTAATGTCCTCATTGAGAGACAGATTGTTGTCCTTGCCATATGGCTGAAAAAACCTGAAGCTCAGTGAGGTTCAGACACTTGCCCAGGGGCACACAGCTTTTACAGGACCAAACCAGGGTTTTGAACTTGAATCTGTCTCTCTACTTTATCCCGTTGCCTTCTGGGGTGCATGGAGGGAAGGCAGATTGACAAGTGGGTTAAGGGATTTAGGGGTGTCTTGGATCTTCACCCAGGCTAACCGGTTCTGTCTCACACACTTCTTCCTTCAGCGGGACAGTTCCTGTCTCTCCATGGCCGTGACCCTCATCCTCTTCCTCCCACCCCCGGCTCCAGGCCAGGCTTGGGGAGGGATTAGAAGGAGCTCTACCCCTAAACACTACAGAGAAACAAAGACTTCATTCTTCTACAGGGGGCAACTACATCTGGGCAGCCAGACCTAACCTCCGGCGCCATCTCTGCCCCTCGCACACCCTATGTGCCTCGGTTTCCCATCTGTAAAATGGGGATGAATTATGGAGCTGTTTTCACAGGTTGTAGATGGCCTAAGGAAAACAACACATGGAGGGCTCCTGGGTGGCGCAGTCGGTTGGGTTTCTGACTCTTGGTTTCGGCTTGAGTCGTGATTTGGGGGTCATGGGATCGAGCCCGGCGTTGGGCTCTGCACCTGGTGAGGAGTCTGCTTGGGACTTTCTCTCCCTCTACCCTTCCACCCCCTCAAATAAACAAAAAAATCTTCAAAGAAAGAAAGAAACAGTACATACGGAATACTTAGCACAGCACCTGGTAACCGCGACTATCGCTGGGTTTATAATGACCCAGGTCCTTGCTTGGCATTGACAGACTTACCTTAGCTCTGCTGAATCCTCCAGAAGTCTTTCTGTCTTGGCTCTCTTGTCTCCAGCTCTGAGCTGAGGTGACCCTCTTCCCAAAGAGCTGAGGCCTGAGCAGGAATACCATTCCCCAATCCATCAAGGAGAGAAATGAGGATCTACAGCTCCCCAGGTGTCAACAGCAATAAACAACAGTGAGGATTAATGAGTCTGAAATGCTCACGTCCCGCATGCCGGCCGAACGGCTTCATGATAGAGCAGCTCAGTCATTTAAGGACAGGCTCCTGAGAGACCTTGGCCATGGAGACTCAGGCTGGCCCTCCTCGGAGCAGCCATATCCCCGTTCACAGCAGAGGATCTGATGAGAAAACGCCAAGTTTAATAAACTTAACAGTAATATCCTCCCCCGCTGGGCAATTAGGGGGAGGGGAAAAGCTGCACGATCTGGAATTGATGGTGTGTGTGAGAGAGAGAAAAAACAGAGGGAGAGCCAGAGAGAGAGAGACAACATGACATCCACTCTCCCACTTTGTGCAATTTTTACAAATCGCATGTGATCACAGCCCACCGCTGCTCTAAAGGCGGCCGCTCCAGCCGCATCCCAGCAGTGGCGCAGCCCCGGCCATTTCCCCGACTGAGGACTTGCCTGCAAAGCCATCATGCCTCATGGGCAGGGTACCTCGTCTCCATAGCACACCACATTAAGCCTATTTCCCCACATAATCGTAGCTCCACTAGCCTTCTCTCAACATTCATCGAGACACTCCAGTGCAGAAGCAACTGCCTGAATGTTTCTGAGGCCAGTTTGCACCTGTTGAGGGAACCAGGGCTTTAGGAACAGGAAGGGTCAGCCCACGATGTGGTTTCTGTCCTTCTCTACACAAGGTAGCCAAACAGGGCTAGGCTTTTTGCAACCTGTGCATGAGAAGGCACGTTCTGCGTGTAGGTATGATCGCTCACAAGTCTGTGAGCGTGCATGGGTGTACTCACAGATGCACGCGGACCTGTGCCTCTAGGGGTGTGCCCGTGGATGAATGTGTTCACCTGTGTGGATACGGACCATCCATGTCTGTTTCTAGTCATCGCTGCTCCTTCAAAGGCTTTTTCAAAAGACAGATTTCCTGGGGTATAGGGAGTTGTAAAAGCCACAAATTTCCAGAAGAAATAATTAGTAGCAACCATTACTGAGTAGTTATCATGTTCCAGTCATTTTACAAAAACACTCTTACTTTATTTTGGCTACAACCCTAGGAGGTCAGAACTGTGTTTTCCCCGGTTTACAGATGAAAAAGAGAGGCTCAGAAAGGTTAAGTAACTTTCTTGGGGGATCCCAGAGCGGGGAAATGGCAAAGCCAAATAGGGACCCAGGCAAGCTCTCCCCGGAATTGGCACCCCAAGCCTTGCATCACTGCCTGTTTCTAAATTCTGGAAGTGTGTGCATGCCTGTGTGTATGTGTACCTGTGTGTAGGGACTCTGAGTGCCTGGAGAAGGTGTTCAGGATCCTGAGAGCCCAAAGTTTGGCTTGTCTGACATCCACAGTGAGGCATAGGGATATTTTGCCCAAACCTTGCTCTGGAGAGGAGGGCAGAAGTCTTGATTCAGACGTGAGTCAGGTGGACATGGGACCTGGGTGGCAGATGGGGCAGGAATGTGGGTGTGGTAGGCAGAATAACGGCCCTCTGCCCCACAACCCTAGATGTCCACACCTTAATCCCTGGAAACCTACAGATCTGTTACCTTCCATGGCAAAAGGGACTTTGCCGATGGGATTAAGACTCTTCGGATGGGGTGATTATCCAGTGGACCCAGTGTAATCACATGGGTCCCTATAAAAGGGAGGCAGGAGGGTCAGAGTCATAGCAAGATTGGAAAATGCTACACTTGCTGGCTTTGAAGATGGAGGAAGGGTCATGACCCAAGGACTACAGGCAGCTGCTAGAAACTGGGAAAGGCAAAGGAATGGATTTGTTCCCAGAGCCTCGAGGAAGAATACAGCCCTCCCAACACCTTGACTTGAGCCCAGTGAAACCCCTGTTAGACATCTGGTCTCCAGAACCGTGATGGTGATAAATACATGTTCTTTTAAGCCATTAAGATTGCATTGACTTGCTACATCAGCAATAGGAAATTAACACACTGGGCAGCTTCCCAGAGCCTGCTATTGGGCAACGGGATTTCATGGCCCTCCTGCTACTGTACTCTTAGCAGTACTGAGTTAGACCCACAGGGGATAATCCTGTGGTTTCCAGAGACCCGGTCCAGCTCCACATGTAGACAAAGTCTGGTAACTTACCTGCCTCTTTCTGCCTGGACCCACTGCAGCATCTGAAACTCTCATAGCTCTGAGTGTCTCAAGGGCTCCATTCTTATGTCCACTTGTTGTCTCAAAATGGGGGTGTTGAGTCTCCTCTACCTAAAGCTTCTTGATGCTATCCCATCAAGACCCAGCATGGAGCAGGCACTGCCCACCCCTCCAGCCTCATCTTCTTCCATCCAGCCCATGAGTCATGCTGAGTGTGTAACAGGGCCTTTGCACATGCTGTTTCCTCTTCTTCCAAGTGCTTTTTCTTGCCCTCTTTACTGGGTCAGCTCCTCTTTATGCTCAGATCTCAACTCGATGGTCGCTTCCTCTGAGGTCCCTTCTTGATGGTTCCTGTCCCTCTCTTCTGCCTTCTCCTGACCACTGATACTTGTCCTTCAGAGAGCTTACTATGAGTGTGATTATGATGATCTGTGTGATGAATTCAGTAAGGCCCAAGCCCTCTCTATAATGCCAGCTCCACTCAAGCAGGGACTCACCTGTTTTGCTCCCTCTTGGGTCCTCATTGTCTGCTTGGCACATGGCAAGCACTCCATAAATATCGGAATGAATGAGTAGCCCATCTGCTTCCATTCGGATAACAAGTTCAGACCAAGTTGAGAATCCACTTCCCGCCACCTCCAGGGCTGGTCTGCTGGGACCCAGAAGAGGAGACATAGACTTTCTGGTGCTTCTGGAAGCGTCCTGGGAAATGGGAAACATCACAGAGTAAGCAGCAGCTCCCCTTAAGCACCCAGCCTGGTGATGGATGGGTTTCCTGGACGCAGGGCATGAGTGGTAGTCGTAAAGTTAATCGGGCATGTAAAGACATAACTAGAGAGTGACAGGCACGTACGGTGTCCAGCTAATTGGGCTCTTAATGTGGAGGCATTAGATAGGCAAACAGAACAGGCCGCCGATGCAGAGAGGGCCTTGTCTTCGACATGGAGGGACCTTCTGTTTCAAGACGCCCTGGGAAGTCGCGGCGTTTCAGCTTCAGGATCTGAGATTCCCTGACTGGTGCCCGTGGGAGGAAACTTGAGCTTCACCTCGTCTAACCCCCTCACAGTAAAGTCTGGGAAAAGGGCTCCCAGAGAACAGAGGCTTTTTAAGGTCTTTGACTGGAGAGAGAGAGAGAGAAGGTAGGATTCAAACCACGTCTTTTAACCCTGCCTTCCCGGCTCTCTAGCTTCAAAAATGTATTTTCTCTTCTAAAATAAAGGCAACACATGTTCGTGGTGGGAGGTTAAGGAAGCATATGGGGAGGCCAGCTAATCGGGTGCTGGAGGACGGAGGGAGACAGAGGCATTAAAGAAGCAAATAAAAAAAAAAAAAAAGGAAATAAACGTTACTTATAATCCCACCACCCAGTGATTCCCACTGTGAATATTTGGGTGTGTTTCCTTTCTGATTTCCCTTTTTTTTTTTTTTTTTTTTTTTTCATGAATTTCTTTGCATGTGTTCCAAATCCCAGTTTGCACCCTGACTACAGTTCTACATCCTGGGTTTTGGGGTGGGGGTCTTTTTCCTCCTTTAGCATAAAAAGGAGGACATTCTCCCATGCGGTTTGCCCTCTTGCTCCCTTTCTTCCTTCAGTGCTTCCCCAGTGTGCCTAGGAATTCAGCAGCATCAGAATCACAGAGGGAGCCGCCCTGAGACTCAGATTCCCAGACCCCGCCTCCATCCCACAGCATCACTGTCTCCAAACTGCACGCTCTCCCCATGTGATCCCCAGGCAGATCCAATTTTGAGAGCACCCCCCCACCCCTCCACATGCCCATGCATGGCTCCCCGAAGGGCTGCTCAGGGGGCATCTGCAGACCCATAGCTGACAAGGTTGGAGGCAGGGCTCCATGCCTCCGTATCCTTTTTGAATGCACGGAGGGTTGCCGGCATCCCTTGGGGTGCACACAGGGTGCTCCTGCCAAGACTGGTAAGAACACACATTCCTTCTGGGATAAAGAAGCCAAAATGTTTCATCACCAGGATAAAGACCCATCGGTGACCTGCGGTCTTCCGTGTTGTAATTTCGATTTAGGTTCCTGCAACGTTTCCGTGCTAAGTTTATGACCTTTGGCAGTGGCAGCTGTCCATGCTGAGGTCCTAGCACCGGGGGCTGCAGGGAGCGTATCCACACGAGTGGGCTGCAGGAAAGATCTTGGAGCAGAGAAGGAAGGTGTGCTCGTCCCAGCCCACGTGCGTTTCTGTCCTGATTGGTCTCTGCCGAATTCATGAGTAACAAGGGTTCCTGAGCTGAGACCTCTGAATAATGATCTTAAATCTGTTGTTTTTCCATGCCATTTGCTGTACTGATAGGAGCTAATGAGACTCTCCCCATATAAGGCCTGTTCATGGGGCCTTTTGGCATTTAGGAGTGAACGGTGCAAGAAACAAGCATCTGGGTAGAGTCTTAAGAATGCGGGTTTAAATGGTGAGTGAGTCTGTGGCCTTGATTTTCCGAGAGAGGCAGGAAAGCCTCTGAGACTCCTGAGTAGACCGCACTGTGGTTTAGAATTGGGTCATCTGGTCTGGGCTGTCTTCCTGAGGCTTGACCTGAGGCGGGAAGCCAGAAGGGTTTCATGGAAAGCAGCGATGATTTCCTGACCCAGAGAACTAGATGCTCACCCTCGCTGAGCAGCCCCAGGCCAGTCTCTCACCCTCTCTGTGCTGGGGGCCCTGCCCTGCCAAGAGTAAGAAGAACAAACAAAATCTCACCATTTCCTGGCTAGGGCAGTGGATAAAGGAAGAAATAGTAAAAGAGGAAAATGTGTATGAGGAAAGTGTCATCATGAATTCACCAAGGAACCCTGGGGTGCCATAAAGCACAGTTTGACCACCGCTGATTCAGCCCGACACCTTCTCTTTTACAGATGAGGAAACAAGTCCAGAGAGGCAAAATCCAGGGCCAAACTTCAGATTTCTCAACCGTACATTGAGGGCTCTTCAGGGAAACAAAATGCTGGGGACAGCTGCGGGGTGTCTCGTCCCAAGCTCGGGCAAGTGAGAGGCAGAGGGACGGAACCAGCCGGGGTAACTGCGTGTGTGTAACTTGGTGCTTACCGATGACTGAGGGTCTCCCTTAGTGCGGGGGCTACAAGCGGTGTTGAGCAGAGTGGAGATCAGACCGCTGAAGAAGATGCCTGTGGCTCTGTTCCAGAGCCACAGAGTGGCTGGGTGGAATTGCAGTTAAGAACAGGGACTCCAGACCGACTGTGCCTGGGTCTGGATCCCAGCTTTCTCCACCTCCCACTGTGAGACTGGTGTACATCCCTTAACCCCTCAGGTTTCCCACTTGGAAAATAGGGACAAGAATAGTGCTCAGCGTAGTGTGCTGCTGGAGGGACTCGTTAAGAAGATCCAGGGGAAGGGCTTCGCTCTGCGCCTAGCACATAGTAAGTGCTCAGTAAACACCAGCAAATGGCATTCTAGATGGAGGTTCTGCGACCTCAGGCTGGGGCTGGCGCCTGGTGACTGCCCCGCCTGTCATCCTATAGAAACAGTTTCTAGGGAGAGCACAGGGAGGGCGAGAGAGGGAAGAGGAGGAGGAGAAGGAGAGGGTCGCTCTGGCTCTGCGCATCCAGCCTCCCGAAGCAGCTCTGTCCAATGTGGGTCACAGTGGAGGCTCTGGGGGCCTACAGGCTGCTCTTGGCCCCTCCCGGGGTGGAGCGGCTCTCTGATGAATGAAGCACAAAGGGAGAAGCTGCTATTTATAACGCTGGGAGTCAGAGCACTTGGAGGGGAAGGCAGGAACAAAGAGAGGCCTGTGGGGAGAGTCTGCAGCAGGTGGCTGCCAGGCAGGGCGGCCGGAGATCTTCTAGAGCCTGTGATTCCCAAATTGTCTCCCAGCAGTTCTCATGCCCATGGTGCCCACGGGTGGGATTCGGCCCATGGGGGGAGTGGGGGCAGGGTCCAGCTGCATCCCGGGAAGGGGAGCAGGTGTGCTAGGGATGGGGATAGAGAAGACCCACGATGACGAGCAGCTGCAAGTAAACTTGGAGATGCCAATGAAGACATCCAAGTGAAGACGTCAGGGAGACAATTAGATAAACAGAGCTGGAGCTCAGAAGGCAGCTTCCCTGGAGGAGGTGACAGGAGACAGAGAAAGTCTAGATCAGGTGCTTAGCCTGAGGTCAATAGAAGAGATGGACGATATGGGACATGGGTCTGCCGTGGTCTGAACACGTATCAGAATTTCACCTACGTGTGCCTTATTTTGGGGAAGAGTCCAGCAGTGACCATCAGACACTCAGGAACCCAGGACTCAGAGAAGGGAGACCTCAGCTTGATACCGTGGGAGATGCCAGTGGTCCCTGGTCCTGTAGAGCCCTCCTGACTCTGCATCTGCTTCCAGGCGCCTGGTGGACCGTCTGGAGAACATGAGGAAGAATGTGGCCGGGGATGGGGTGAACCGCTGCATCCTGTGTGGAGAACAGCTGGGGATGCTGGGCTCCGCCTGTGTGGTGTGTGAGGACTGTAAGAAGGTACCGCCACCCTTCTCTCCCTGCTTCCCCGCCCATCTCATGCACGGGGCCAGACCTGGGCTCCAGCCAAGCCCTGGGTCTTGGGGATGGAACTTGATTCCTGAAGCATGTTTGCCAACATATATACTCCTTTGGAGGTGCTCCCATGCCTGACTATCTTCTAGGCAGCCCTGATTCTGGTTCCTGTCCGAGAAGATGCTCTGACTCTTCTGTCCCCTTGGACCTCAGCTCCATCCAGGGTGAACTAGGACTTGAGCTATGGTTAAGTCTCCAAGTGTCCTGGTTGTGGCTGAGCGAGTTATGTATCAGGCTCAAAAGTGTGCCAGGCAGGTGTCTACACCGTGTGTACATGGAGGGTTGGCCCAGCCTCTCTTACCCTGGCTTAGAAAGATCCTCTCCGGCCAAGTTAGAGCCATTGATTGGGCTTCTTGAGCATTTTTTTCTTGAAGGGGAGTCTTCTGTGCTCCCTCCTCCTGCACCTTCCCCTCAAGCTATCAGCCCTTGATTCGGCCCATGAGTTCCAGGACACAATACAACTACCCTTGGTTCTGCCCGATTCCCAGGAGAGGGATGCGGGGGAGCACCTGAGCTGGGGACATCCATGATGTCACTTGGCATCTCCTGCTTGGGGTCCCCCTTAGCATTTAGAATGCAATACCGGGGAAAGTTTATCCAAGTTAAAACACTTACGGGCTGTAGTCCATGAGATAGCAAAAGCTTCATGACCTATTGGGTTTTCCTTTTTGTCTTGACTGCCAGGCAACTCAGCCAAAATATAATGTTCAAACCATCACACAGTCATAGCTTTTATAAGGATAACTTTGTTCTCCTCAGAGAGCTGAACCTGCAACCACAAGCCAGGTTAGGTCCAATTCATGGGGAAAGAAAGAAGAACCCATTTAATAAACAAACAAATATATGGGCCTCTCCACTGGGAAAACCAGGTCCATGATCTCCCCTGTGTGGACACTGAAAACTCGGACCCCACAGGGACTCTTGGAGAACTCAAGAGAATTTACTCATCCAGGGCTGGAGAGTAACTCTAGTTCTTGTTGTTGGAAAGCAAGACTCAGACTGGAACTTGAATCTTAATTGGCCTTGGCCATGGGAGGGAGGTGAGAGAGAGAGAGAGCTCAAGCTCTTGACATCCATCAAGAGAGAATGGGGCTTAACGGCCACCCTTCCCAGGCCCTTTGCCCCGATCGCTGGCAGCTCAGACAGAGCCTGGCATGTCTGAGTGTGCTCTGGCCTATATTTTGTCCCCAGAATGTCTGCACCAAGTGCGGAGTGGAGACCTCCAATAACCGCCCGCATCCCGTGTGGTTATGCAAAATCTGCCTGGAGCAGAGAGAGGTGAGTGCATTAGTCCCGTCTGGCTTTGGGGACACCCTTCCGTGTTAGTCCAGCTCCCCCTTCCTCACTGTAACCAGGGGAACAGGGTGGCAGCCGCGGGCTGGGGAACCAGGTAAGGGATTGGTACAGAGGTGCCAGCTCAGCGGTGAACGCTGGCGGAAGAGTGATGTTTGAGTGAATTTCTCTTCTCCCCCTTCCGTTGACTTTTCTCTTCCTAGAAGTAGGGAGTGTACACATTTAAGAGGTGGAAGGCTTGGAGTCCACTTACGGTCCTTCCACTCTCTTGTGGGGTAACCTTATGGCAGTTCCTCACCTTTCTGACATTCAGCTTTCTCCATCAAGAAAATGGGTATACTTAGACCCGGCTACTGAGTGTTTGGGGGATAGTGTGTGAGTCACATAGGAATTGTGACAGGCTCTGTACTGTGGGCAGGGAACAATGTATTTTTTTAAAAAGATTGCTTTTATTTATTTGACAGACAGAGATCACAAGTAGGCAGAGAGGCAGGCAGAGAGAGAGAGGGAAGCAGACTCCCTGCTGAGCAGAGAGCCCAATGCGGGGCTCCATACAAGGACCCTGAGATCATGACCTGAGAGGAAGGCAGAGGCTTTAACCCACTGAGCTCCCCAGGTGCCCCCTGCAGGGAGCAATGTTAAAAACTGGCACTTGTGGAAGCAGTACTCTTAGTGCTTGGCCGCCGTGTCTTCATCCTGTCTTCCCCTAGGTGTGGAAGCGATCCGGAGCATGGTTCTTCAAGGGCTTCCCCAAACAGGTCCTCCCACAGCCTATGCCCATAAAGAAGACCAAGCCCCAGCAACCTGTCACTGAACCTGCTGTTCCTGAGCAGGTCACACCTGAGCCCAAGCATGCGGCCCGGGTTCCGAGCCGAGGTAAGGCAAAACAACTTCTCCTTTTAAGACCAAGGACACATCTTGGCTAACTGGTCTACCTGGAGCATGTCCTGACATCATGTCTTGTGTTTCCACCTAGCTGGTGGACAGCCAGCCTCAGGGCTTGGGTTTAGGACCCCTTTGTCCTCTGCGCAGCTCAGAGGAAGAACCCTTTTCAAGAAAGCAGCCCAGGAAACCAGTTGGAGCTTCCTCAAAAAGTCAAAGATAGGGCTACGCTACAATCTAGCAGTCGCACTACTGGGTATTTACCCAAAGAATACAAAACACGAATTCAGAGGGGTACAAGCATCCCAATGTTTATAGTGGCATTGTTTACAGTAGCCAAGATAGGGAAGCAGCCTGTGTCCACCAATTGATGAATGAATAAAGAAGACATGGTAGCCATAAATATAGAAATATACACAATGGAATATTACTCAGCCATGAAAAAGAATGACATCATGCCATTTACAACAACATGGATGGAGCTAGAGAGTATAATGCTAAGTCAGGCAGAGAAAGATGAGCACCGTATGATTTCACTCATATGTGGAATTCCAGAGGCCACAAGTGAGCAAAGGGAGGGAGAGAAACCAAGATATAGTCCCTTAACTGTAGAGAACACACTGATGGCTACTGGAGGGGAGCGGTGGGGGATGGGTGAAGGAAGTGACGGGGATGGAAGAGGGCACTTGTCATGATGAGCACAGGGTCTTGTGTCTAAGTATTGAGTCACTATATTGTACACCTGGGATGAATGTAACACTGCATAGTGAAGTGTGATACAGCGGCACTATCGTATCGTATAGTGCAATATGGTAACACTCTTGTCCAATGGTGAAATTAAAATAAAAACTTTTTTTTAAAGATTATTTAAAAATAATCTTTTATTTATTTATTTGACAGACAGAGATAGGCAGAGAGGCAGGCAGAGAGAGGAAAGGACTCAGTCTTCCTGCTGAGCAGAGGTCCCGATGTGGGGCTCGATCCCAGGACCCCGGGATCATGACCTGAGCTGAAGGCAGAGGCTTTAACCCACTGAGCCACCCAGGTGCCCCTAAAATAAAAACTTTTTAAAAGGAAAGGGTCGCACAGGGAGCTCTCCAGCAATACCAGGCGGCCAACACCTTTCGTTGTCATCTCTGATGGAGTGTTTAGAGGTACCACAGAGGTGGAAATTAAAATTAGAAACTGAGAGACTCCCATCATCGTGGTACACACTGGAGCCTGAGTGGGACTTGCTGGGAAGGACCTCCTTGTCCCTGCGACTCCTATCAACCATCAGTAGAGTATCTGAAATTGTACTAATTAAAAGTGAAAGATGAGTAAAAGGGAAATTGCTAAAAGGAAATTACCATGGCTATAGATATTATCATCCTTATCCAAATAATATTATTAATTAGTAAAATGAATGATAAAAGGGAGAGGCAAAAAAATAAAAAAGAAGGAAAAAAGCAACTCTAATACGAACATGTTTTAATTGCCGGAGACCAGTAGGCTTGACCAGACGAGGCCCTTGTAATGAGCTCAGTGAACACTAAGTGATAAAATCTGGTCTGAATGTCAGTTCTGGAGGTCAGTGCCGCCAGCAATGCTTCTGAAAGGTAGGTGGTAGTCGAAGGTCTCCGAGCTGAAATGTCCTACTGGGTCTCCCATAAGATGACTTCTCAAGGGGTCCTGTACAGTGCTTGGCACTCAAAACACATCCTCCAGACGCTTTCTTCCCGATGTGGCCCAAGCCAGGTCTATTCCTTGCAGAGAATTACTGAATTCTCAACATACACCACATCCCCAAGGAGCCCCCAGTCTAATCTCCGCAACAGCCTTCTTCCTGGTTAAGCTTTCCCCGCTGTAGACTGGGAAGACTGCACAGCCTCACCATCAAGATCTGGGACATCTGAGACCAGGATGACCCGAATCTCAGTTCTAGCTCTATGAGTCACCTAGCCTTCTGAGACTCTCCTCGTCTGTGAAATGGGGTTAATAACTCACTGGGTTACTGTGAAGATTAAATGAGATACTAGATGGTAGGTGCTTTGCAGAATGTAGTGCTTAGTAAATATTAACCAATATCGTATAATGTTAAAGACACAAACACACACATCGATAGTATGAATGAGCTTATCAGATAAACTCTGGACAAAGCAAATAGCTCCCAAACCATTCATATCACTAGAAAGAAAACATCAGCAGCATTGCACAGTGACACATGAAAAATTATTGGTGGTAACATCCAGTGCTGGTGGAGGTAGGGGACATGGGTACTTTACAAACTGTTGGTAAGACTATAAATCGTCTCCAGGCTTTTGCAAAGTGTTATGGCAGAGTTTATTAAAATTCAAAGTGTACGTCCCACATGATCAGGCAGTCCCTCTCTGGGAATATATCTAGCAACAATCAAAGGGCCAATATAAACAGATATTTGTGTAAGTGTATTCACTGTATCATTATTTATGGTAGCAAAACCCCTGGAAAGCCCTAACTGTCCATTAATGGGATTGTTTAATGGATGATGGTACAACCACACCATGCTATATTAGGCCTCTTTTAAAATCGAATGATGGAAATGTGTATTATGGATTTGGAATGATGCCCACGATAGAAGCTTTCGATACTCTTTTAACAAAACCTTATTGAACACCCAGGGAGTTCCAGACTCTGTTCTGTGCCCCAGGACTACAGTGTTACGTGGAACAGACAAGATCCTTGCCCTCAAGCGGCTAAAATTGTCCTGGGGAAAACAGATACTCGACAAACAGCACGGCCAAATACCACGTAATACCAGATAGTGATGGGGTCCGGAGGACAGATGAAGCAGGTGCAGGGGACAGGTGTGGCAGGAGGCTCTGTGTTGGATGGAAAGGTCACAGAAGGGCTGTCTGAGGAGCTGGTAGAGAGGGCTTATGGAACATTTGGGAATGTCATGTGCAAGAGGACCTGAGGTTGGAGCATGCCTGGTGAGTCCTGGGGAAACTCAAGCGAACAGATAACATTCTAGAACAGTTTGTATGATCCTTGGCTAATGATCCCAGTTTGTTCTTTTTAAAACTTGTGCGTGCTCACACGGGCTCATGCATGCAAAGGAAATCATGTGAAATAGTGAATGGGAGCTACATCCCAGGGGAAGGTGGGCGAGGGGACTTCCAGCTCATTTTATAAAAGTTCCTGAGAGTGGCAGGAACTTTGTGCGCTCCTTAAGTGAGGGCTCACCCAAAACTGTAAAACAAGGGTTTCCCCATCATATCTCTCTCTCTCTCTCTCTCTCTCTCTCTCTCCAGGTGACACTGAAGACAGGAGGGGCCCAGGTCAGAAAACAGGTGGGTCCTGCTGACTCTGTCTTGTATTTTGGGACAGGAGCCCTTCTATCCTTCTATCCGATCCCTCTGTTGCCCTTTCTCCATTTAACATGCGATTTCCCCTCCAGGTCCTGAACCAGCCTCCGCACCCGGGCGAGGAAGCTATGGGCCTCCTGTGCGCAGGGCCTCTGAGGCACGCATGAGCTCAACCAGCCGGGACTCAGAGAGCTGGGACCACGGCCACGGTGGGGCTGCCGGCGACTCCAGCCGGAACCCAGCAGGTAGGAGACATGGGCAAATCCAGACGGGCTTCCTGGATGAGGAGAATCCAAAGGAATGGCGGTGACAGTGTTTTAGTCCATGTATTCTGTATTTATTGAGCATCTGCTACGTACCACATTAGATGTTGGAAAGACAACTGAGAAACAATTCTGCCTCTAAACAGATATGTTTGGTAATATCTGTTTCCTGCTCTAATGCTAACTTTCAGGAAAAGTAGGAGGATTTGCCCTCCTCTCTGGAAGCCCTGAGGAAAATGCAATGTGTCTCTGAGCAGAGTTGAGACACTTCCCTCTCACAGACCCACTCAAGTTCTTTATTTTTCTTGGCCAGTGGCCTCTGCTGTCCATGAGACAGGGTCGGTCAGCATGGCCAGGATGTCGCTCATACTGCTCTCGGCTCACTGGTGCCCAGTACCTCTGGCTGTACTCGCGGGGGATTTATTTGCCAAGAGTGCCCACTGGTGGGAGTCCTTGGTTCATGGACTTTGGGAAAAATGTCTGCTGGATGAGAGAGATCAAAGCTCCCTGCCTCCTGTGGGATCCCTTAGAGCCACTTCATTTCCTTTTTAAGCGAGGACATGAGACTGTGTCCAAACTTGGGTGGGCTGAATATTCAGGTCCCATATTGACCTCTGGCTTCTCTTCCTCAATAGTGGGTCTGCAGCTTAGTCCCTCTTCTTCTTCTTGGCAAGAGAGCTGGGCACGTACCCTGTGCTTAATCCACTGTGCACACCCCCCTAATGAACCTGTGATTCAGATTCATAGAGAAAGGAGGATTTCTCAGCTCTGCAACATCACGAGATATTTGTTGTCTACTTACTATGGGCCAGATGTTGGCCCAAGCTCTTCTCATACATCTCCTTTAATCCTTGTCACAGCCCCCAACCCTGTTATGAAGACTTCTATTATTACCATTTTACCAGTGGAGACACTGAGCTCAGAGAAGTGCTGCCACTGGGCCAAGGTCACACAGCTGATCATTGGTTCCGGAAATTAAACCCATGTCTGTCCAACATCAAAGCTTGTGCTTGTTTTTCTCTTCTGGAGGTGAAGTTTTTATTAACAGTGCTTTTTAAAGAAAGCATCTTTTTAAATGGTGGTAAAATACACTTAATATTAAATTTACCGTTTTAATTACTTTTAATAGTAGCATTAAGTGCGTGCACACTGTCCACTAACCAGCTGCAGAGCCATTTCATCCCCAACTGAATCTTTTACCCATTAAACAATAATTCTGCATTCCGTTTTCCCCCAGCCCCTGGTAACCACTAACCACTATGGATTAGCTTATTCTTGGCATCTCATATAAATAGAATCACATAGTATGTGACCTTTTGTGACTGGCTTCTTTCACTGAGCATCCTGTGTCCAGGGTTCATTCATGTTGTGGTATGTATCACAACCCGGAATTCCTTTTTAAGGCTAAATAAGATCCCCGTGCATGGATAGACATTTTGTTTATCCATTCATCTGTTGATTGATCTTTGGGTTGTTTTCACATTTTGGCTGTTCTGAATAATGAACATTGATGTGCAAATATCCATTTGAGTCTCTGCTCTTAATTGGGTGGGGGGGGTAGGTCTATGCCTAGAAGTGAGATACCTGGACCATATGGTAATTGTATGCTTAATTTTTTAGGAACCATCCATTCTGGTTCTACAGCAGCTTCACCAGTTTACATTCTCACCAGAAATACACAGGCTTCCAGTTTCTGCACATTTTCACCAACATTTGTGTAGTGTGTGTATGTGTGTACCCATCCTAATGCATGTGAACGGGTATCTCATATTTTTTATTTCCATTTCCTTGATGATTAGTGATGTTGAGCATCTTTTTGTGTGTTCATTGGCCATTTGTATATTTCCTTTGGAGAAATGTCTGTTCAAGCCCTTCACCCATTTTTTCATTGGGACGTTTGTTATTATTGTTGAGTTATGGGAGTTCTTCATATATTGTGGATATTAATCCCTTTGCAGATCTATGATTTGTCAATATTTTCTCCTATTCTGTGGGCTGCCCCATCACCCCATTGATAGTGTCCTTTGATGCACCAAAGTTTTAAATTTTGATGAGTCCCATTTTTCTTTTGTTTTCTGTGTTTTGGGAGTCATATTCAGTTACTCCAAATATTTATTTATTTATTTATTTGAGAGAGAAAGAGCGTGCAGTGGGGAGAGGCAGAGGGAGAGAGAGAATCTCAGTCTCACGAACCTGAGATCATGACCTGAGCCGAAACCAGGAGTCAGATGCTCCACCAACTGAGCCACCCAGGCGCCCCTTCTTTGATCCATTTTTAGTGAACTTTTGTATATGAAGCCTGTGCTTTTAGCCTCTGTATTATTTTGCCTCTTGAGGGAAAAGACAGTCACACAATACTCCTGAGCCAGATTTGAACCCCTGTCCCTCAAGAGTCAGAGTAAATGCTACTGCCATCTAGGAAGTTTTAGCATCCACCTGCCCCATCTTGAGCTGAGTTCATTGCTCCCACCTCTGAGTTCCCAGAGGACTGACACTCAGCTTTAATTAGTGCTTGTCACCATCTAAAACATAGTAATGCCAGAATCTCTTTCCCTGAGAGCAGTAGAAGACAGGGGATCAGTGTATCCATGTACCTTGGGTGTGTGTTAAAAAGCACTCGTTCCTCTGCCCCACTCCAGACCTACTAAATCAGAACTTTTGGGGTCAGGAACCAGACTCTGCACTTCTTAAGGAAACTCTTCCAGTGATTTCCGTGAAGGCCGAAGTTTGAGAACCATTGCTCAAGAGCCTGAAAAGTTAGATATATGAGTTTGGATGTTTTCTTGAAGGAGCTAGGGAGCCACAGAAGGATATTGAGCAAAGGGCCAGCATCTTGTATTTGTATATCATTCACACATCCCACAGTATGGCGACTCAAGTCCTCGCTGGGGGCACTGGGGTTACTCAGAGGGGCCTGTTGCTCCAGCCACCTCGTGCTACCTAACCTCTTTGTACCGTCTGCAGAAGGGACGATTGCAGCCCTTCCCGATCTCCTGCAGCCCGGATGCCCTTGCTGTGTAGTAAAAGGCGCAGTCATGCCGGCAGCCCTCGGTGATGAGCCAGACTAAGCCCCAGAGGGAATTCTGTCAGGAGTTCTGAGGGTGACTTGCAACTCAGGTCCCAGATCCTCAGCAAGAATCAAGTCAGCCCTGCATGTCCCATTCATTAATCCTGACACCTCCCAGTGTCCCCTTCTTTGCAGATCTGGGCCATGGAGTTAGTGCCCTGGAATAAACCAAAATCATCCTGACTTTTCTTTAGGCTGCAGAGTTTTGTCTGGGCATCAATAGCCCTTTCATGTTGGTACGCCCAAACTCCAAGTCCAAACTCCACCTACACCAGGAAGCTCTTCCCGTCCCCCTAGCCAAAGGTTGCCTCTTGCCTCCATCCCCTGCGATGCTCCTTATTTACCTCTATGGCCATGTCAGTTCAGTGTCAAGGGCACAAACACCAGAACAGAGCACAAACACTCAGCTCTACCACCTGCCAGCTGCATGTTCCCATTTTACAGATCAAGACAGCAAGCTTTCAATTATTATAAAATGAAAAGAATGGCAGTAATCAGTCTTATCTTCTGGGGTTGCTGTAAAGGGTTAAGTGAACTGAAACCTCACAGTGGTCCTTGTAAAGTTCTCGGAACACAGCCCGGCATGCCGTGGGACCCCAGGGTGCATGATTATTCACTTTCTACCTCCTGGGGCAGGTATAACATAACCTGCCCCAGGTTATTTTTGGAGTCAGACGAACGTGGTTGAAGGTCCTAGTTGCTTCCAAGCTAAGTGACCTTGGGCACACTTGAACTGCCATTTTCTCTACTGCAAAATGGGGACCACACACGACTTTGAGTTCTGAGGGTTCCAGAAAGTGATGCTTATGGCCTGGCGCATCTGAACCACTCAGTGAATGTGGGCTATTACTGCTGTTTTATAAGCTCATTATCTCAGGGTCTGTCTCCTTCCTCCGGACCATGCACTCTTAGAGGAATTAAGATGGGTTTTGTCCATCTTTTCTAGGGATTGGCTCTTGGTAGACATTGAATGAGCAAGTGAGTGAGTGAATGAATGAATGAACAAGGACCCAAAAGAACAAACCACAGTGCTACTGCAGGACCCCAGCCAAAGGTTGCAAATTACCTGCTGTCATTAGCATTCAAGCACCCCTCCAGCAACAAAGAGCTGAGTTCAGGAAAGGTGGGATCCAGACCAGTGAAATGCACGAGGACAGAGCTTTCTTCCAGAAATGTCATACCTTCTGGATGTATGTACACAGGCACTGCTATGTACATTATCCCCTTGGATCCCCCAGTAGCTGCGCAGGAGACAGTAGCATCTGATGGTCTCAGGCAGAATCTGGAGACCAAATGCTTGAATTAAAACCCTGGCTCTGCCACACCAATAAGGAGACATTAGTGAGCTCCTTAGTCCTCTGTGTCCAGCTTCCCCATTTGTAAAATGGAGATAATAAAGCACCCACTTCATGAGGTATAGAGATTAAATAGGTAATATTTAAAGTCCCTGAAACATGGAACATGGTAAGCATTAAATAAATGTTAAGTCATTATTATCCTATAGTTATCCTATAGACAGAGCTGTTGCCTCCATGAGACATTTGAGGTTCAGAAAAGGTGATGACCAGCCCAAGTCACACAGTTTATATGAGAAGCTGGAGGCAGAGCTAGGTGTGTGTGAAAACGGAGACCAGAGTCAACAATAATAATATTTAGGGCATCTGGTGGCTCAGTGGGTTAAGCCTCTGTCTTCAACTCAGGCCATGATCTCAGGGTCCTGGAATTGAGCCCCGAATCAGGCTCTCTGCTCAGCAGGGAGCTTTCTGCCTGCCTCTCTGCCTACTTATGGTCTCTCTCTCTTTCTCTCTGTGTCAAATAAACAAAATCTTTAAAAAAATATATTAATATTTAGAGTTTACTCTAATAATAATAATATTTAGAGTTTACTCCATGCTAGGTGCTATTCTGGGCCCTTTGCTTGTACTGTACCATAGCATCTCTGTGCAACCCTAGGAGGGAGGTACTATTTTGCAGATCAGGAGACAGAGGCCCAGAGAGGGCAAGACACTTGCAGAAGGTCACACAGGTGGAGACAGCATCATGAAACCTTTGCTTTTTGCCCCCCGTGTCACTGCTGTGACTTGCACAGGGGGTCTGAGTGTGGCACAGAGAGAAGGCACGGAGAGGAGGAGGGGGTCTGCACTCAGTTCAAACCCAGAAGGCATTGCCTCGTGCCAGCAGACCAGTTCAAGGCTTCCTCCTGCTTCCACTCTGTGTCCGCGTGCGCGGGTATGTGCGCGCGCACGCGCAGAACAAGACAGGTTCTTTCTTTTCCCCTGCAGGTTTGCGACGGGCCAACTCCGTGCAGGCCTCCAGACCCGCCCCGGCCACCATGCAGAGCCCCGCGCCACCCCAGGCCGCACAGCCAGGTACCTGCCGCCTGCCCACCCAGACTGTCACTCAGCTGGGACCCCGGTATCTCCTGTCCTTGCTTCCAGAGCCTGCCCGGCTTTCTGCAAAGCCACAGCCACCACCAAACCCTCAGCTCTGCAAAGATCCTGACCATGAGTAATCCTCCAGGTGGGGAAGATGGGCACAGTGAGAGGGCACCAACAGACCCATGATGACAGGCTTCTTCAGGCTCTGTCACTCCCTTTCACAGTCCTTAACTCATGCACCTGCCACCTGCCCTCTTACTTCACGTCTTTCTTGAAATCGATTCACTTGAAAAACGCAATGGAGAAAACTTGGTATCGCAGACTCTCTCAAGGAAGTGCTGGGGACCGATGCTCCCAGAAGTGTGAGAGTCAGGAGGACATGGTGACCAAAGAGATGAGTAATATGGGAAAATCCATACGAATATGGATTGCATAAAGCAGTAGCAATAATGCCTGACTGGTGCAGTTAACATTGTGTTATTTTAAGAGGAACCTGTCATAATGTGAGAACCCGGTATCCCATGTCCTAAAGACACGGAGCAGTTTGCTAGGGTTATCCTAACAAAGTATCATGCACAGAGTGGCCTGAAAGTACTGATCTTCATAGTCTCACAGTTCTGAAGGCCAGAAGTCCGAAATCAAGGTGCTGGCAGAGGTGGCTCCTCCTGGAGGCTTTAGGGAGAAGCTCCCGTTGGCCCACAGCTTCCTTGGCCGGTTGGTGGCCTTCTCCCTGTGTCTTCACACCGTCTTCCTTCTACGTACCTCTCTGTGTCCAAATCTCTCCTTTTTTAAGGGACATAGCCGTCTGGTGTTAGGGCCCACCCTGATGACCTCATGTCAACTTGATCGTCTGCAGAGACCCTCTTTCCAAATAAGGCTGCATTCAGAAGGACTGAGGGTTAGAACTTCAGCATCCTTTGGGGAGTTCAGTTCAACCCATTGCAGGGGGTAATTATAAAAATTAATGCGATGAAAATAGAACCACGCAGTGAGACTGTCTGTGTGCCGGCCTGCTGAAGGGTCTGAACCCAAGGCCTGTTCTTTTTTGCTCAAAAGGGAAATTCACAAAAGTTAGAGAGGTGTTAGAGACGAAGTAGCACCTAAATGAGACGTTCCCATGATGGAGTCGGTATTGACAGGCAGTGGGAACTGAAATGACTTTCTTGCTGTTTCTTGTTTCAACATTACTCCAAGCCCCCTTCTGTGGCTCTCCCTTGCATCCTATGCTATGGGAAATGTAGTTGTAAAGAATCCACTGGACTAGGAATGATCCCATAGTAGTGGATGGTGGAGTCAAGGCATAAACCTGCATATCACCTCACAACAATTCCAATTCCATTTCATTTATCAACTTTGTAGCAGTCGGTGAGACACAGCCATTTCACAGAGGAGGAAGCTGAGGCCCAGGAAGGAAGCACTGGGGCTTGAACCCAGATCTTTCTGACCTCAGAGACCCCCAGTGGGACCATTTTTGCATCCCTGGGTGCCTGTGGCCATCACCTGCTGCCTCCAGGCCTCTGTCCACAGTCCTTAAATGAAGGGGGATAGGGAAGAACACCCAAATGATACCACCTTGTCTGCTCTGTCGCTCTCTCTTTCCCCATTCAGGGCCTCCAGGAGGCAGCAAACCCGGCACTGGACCCGCAGGACGCTTTCCAGATCAGAGACCAGGCAAGTGTTCTTTCCTCCCATATCTGCCCAGTGGGCACCCCTCTTCCTGTGGGAGAGCAGGGGCTGCCAGACCTTCACTCCCTCTGTGCCCAGAGACCCATCTGATGAGCTCTGAGGGGTCTTCCTAATTCCAAAACTCTAGATGGTCCTCACTAAGATGACATAGCTAGAAAAAGACAGCACATACAGTGGTTAAGAACACAGACTGCCTGGATTCAAATCCAGGCTCCTTTCCTCTCCAGCTGTCAAGTCACTTAACTTCCCTGAGCCTCTGTTTCCTTATCTCTAAGATGGGCATAACCTCACAGAGTCGATGGGAAGATTAAGCAAACCAAGACATATAAAACCTTAGCCCATGGCCTGGAGTGGATTAGGATCATGCTAAAAGATGGTGATTCTTCATATGAGGAGTATGACTCATATCAGTTACTAGAGCTACGGCTTACTCATTGCTTTCTAGCTCACCAGGTACTGTTTTAAGTGCCGTCCATGTAGTAATTTTTTAAAAGAATATCTACTAGTTTTGAGCACCTCTAGGTATTACAATTCCCATTTTACATGTGAGGAAACTGAGGCTCAGAGACATTAAGTAACTTGCCCCGGGACACACAGCAGAGAGGCCCATGGCACTGCCTACTGAGTCTGGGTGGGGCCCGGGAACCCATTTTTGCAAGCTTCCCTAGGTGGTTTTGATAAAGGCAACATTCAGAGGACCCGTGAATAACATGATGCAGTACCCCTGTCCCCCGTCAGCTGGTTGTGGTGATCCTCCATGGCTGGTCTGGGTGATTCTGGTCCCCTGGCCTCCTGTCAGCTGGATCTGGCAATCCTCCACGGCTGGGCTGCATGGTTCTGGTACCTTGCCAAACACATGGTATACAGTAGGTGCTTATCACTAGCGGTAACACTGCAGCAGTTGCTGATGTCACCGCACAGAGACTCAGCTGACTCTTTCCCGCCCTCTCCCCATCTCCCCTGCAGAGGTGGCTCCCGGTGACTCTGGCTATGCCGGGGCCACTGCCCCACCCCGGGAGGAGAGAACAGGGGGAGTTGGGGGCTACTCAGCAGTTGGCGCCAGGGACGACCGAGCGGGCCCCCCACTGGGCCCCTATTCCCAAGCCTCTGCTGCTGCCCCCCAGCCTGCCGTGGCCCCTGCCCGCCAGCCCCCACCCCCAGAGGAGGAGGAGGAAGAAGCCAACAGCTACGATTCGGATGAAGCAAGTAGGTGGCACTTACGGGAGGAGTGTCTGGGGAGAGTCACTCTGGGGTGTCGTCCCCGGGGGCAGAGGAACAGGCCCCTGTATGCCAAGCCTAATAAACATACCAACCAAGTTATAAAGATACAGGTTGGTGTTACTAACTTCACAAAGCAACATCAGCTTTCTAAAGAATAGAAGCTATGTGTATTTTTATTGTGATAAACACGGAACATCAGAGCTACCGTCTGCATCATTTTAAAGAATATGGTTTGACTGTATTTGCGATGCTCAGTTTGGTGGTTCCTCAGCGAGTCAGACGGAAATATCACATGGCCCAGCATTTCATGTCTTTCTTTCTAGCTAGATGTATGTACTTTGATAGCCTCTAAAACTCTTTAACGTATATCTTCTAGAAGTAATATCTTAACCATAATTTAAAAATTCCTAGACATTTCCTCCTACATCCATCCCTTCAATGACTTGTAAAGTGCCTGTTCTAGGCCTTGCCCATTCAGTCCCAGAGTCCTAGGGACACACATGCACAATACACCCCAGTGACAGTCATCCTGGGTGTGTCGGAGCAGCAAGGGAGAGCTGCCATGGCCTTTGTGTGCCGGAGGGAGACATGGATGGACGAGTGTCTGGATCTAATATGTATTGTGGGGTTGGGAGCATTGCAAGAGCTCCTAGTCAGGGGGACAGACAGGACACAGATGGAAGAAGTGACCCATGGTCATTTTCAGTGGCCTGGCTTTGACCCGTCCTGTCGCCTCTCCTTGATGGAAAATGGCAGAATATTCCAGGCAGAGGCAAAAGCAAATGCTCAGACTCATTTCTTCCTGTTGTGACTACGTGAGCACCGACTGTGTCCTCTGTACTGTGCCCAGTGGGGACACAGCAATGAACGAGATAGTCACAGCCCTTGCCGTCAGGGGGCTCTCGGTCTAGCAGGATGGGAAATCAGTAACTGGGCAGCTGCACACACGATTAAGTGAGAGTAAGTGACCACAGGTGTGCTGAGAGCTCCGAAGGAAAGGAGGGTCTACCAGGATGGGGTGTCCAGAGCAGGGACCGAGTCTTCCCCACTGTAGGCTCAGTGCCTCCACCAGACTGGGCACATAGTAAGTACTTAGGAAATGTTTGCCGAGTGACTGAACGAATATTCTCTTGGTTCCTGCCTCGGCCTCCTTCAGCCACCCTGGGTGCCCTGGAGTTCAGCCTTCTCTACGACCAGGACAATAGCTCCCTGCACTGCACCATCATAAAAGCCAAAGTAAGTGAGAGGCCAAGCTGGGGACCTCTCAGAATGCTCAGGCATGTCTCGGGGACTTGGAGATGGCATGGGTGACCGGGCCTGTCTATGTCTGACAGTGACAGTGATGAGAAAGGGGCAGGAATTAGCCATGGATGCTTCCTTTGGAGGACTTCCTTTGGGGGGTGGGTGTAGGGGGGGTTTCACCGGGCTGTTGCTGCCTCCTGGGAGTGGAGGCAGCCGCCAGTCAAGGGCAGAGCTGAAATGGGCCAGGCTATGTCCGCAGCCTCTGGAGGGACTGAAGCAGAGGGGCTGCCTGGCAGTGATGCCAGCCGGACTTGGTAGCTAACAGGCCTACCCAGTGGCTCCTTGTGCTCCTATGACTGTCGGGCTGGAGCAGCAGCCAGAGGCGGGGTGGGGGAGGGGGCACCCATTGTTGCCGATACTGGGCCATCTCCATGCTGTGGGCTCCAGGGGGGAGCGATCCGACTCAACTCTGGACCCGGAGGAGAGCTGGATGATGCCAGCACCCAGTACTGACTGGAGCCCCCCCTCCCCCGCACTTCACCCCACTACCCCCCTGCTGCAAGCCTGGCACATGCAGAAGCAGAAGCAGGGCTCAGGAAGCAGACTTCCTGGGTTCAAACACTAGCTCCATTGCTCTCAGCTGTGTGATTTGGGGAAAGTTACTCAATCTCTCTGAGCCCCAGTGTGCCGTTTGTAAATCCGGAACAATAATGTGCCTCTCCCATAAGAGTATTAAATGTAAGGTGATCACACGTTCCTGTTTGCCTAGGACAGACCTTAGCCAATCCCTGTGACCCTGCCGGAATAATGAAAAGCTCCCCTTTTTGCTCATAATATGTCCCGGTTTGGATGATAAACGAGGCTAAAGCTTAGCACAGCTCCTGGATCAACATGCCCAGGGCACATCTTCAGCAGGTTTTGCTGAGCACCTGTTCCGTATCAGTGCCTGTAGTGAGCGCTTACATGCCCCAACAACACAGTGAGATCAGCACATTCATTGGCTCTGGCCATCCTCCTGGAAACCTTGGAAGGTAGGGACTATTATTAGCCCCGTTGTACAAATGGGGAAACTGAGTCTCAGCAAACTAAAGCCTGAGGTCACATAGCTGGTAGGGGTAGACCTGATTTGCACCCAGATGTAGTGGTTTTGCTTTCGGCCCATTCATTCAGTCCCCTCCTTCAGCTCCAGCCATGGGGGAAAGCCACACCATCACCACCCCTCAAGACGGGGTACAGAAAACCCACCTGCTCTCGGGCTGGGCAGGTGACAGATACGAGCAGTGTGTGAGGTGTTCGGCTGTGGGATTAGCTTTGGTAAACTGGCATGAGCCGCCTCGAACAGAGATGTTCAAGGTCAGATTTTAAAAGCGTGGTGTCTGCCAGTTTGCAGCCTTGGCAATCCCCAGCAGTCATTCCAGAAATGCTCATTACATGCCTACTCTGTACCAGGCACTTCCTAAAAGCTGGGGATCCTAGCATGAGCTAGAACTGGGCCCTGCCTTCACCGACTTCATGTCAGGGAAATGGCCAAGAAACTGTGGCTGTGGCATTTCCTGAGTATTACAGGCTTTCCACGATGATTTCATTCTGCTTAATCTTCACAGCAACTTAGGAGGAAGTTTCTATCATCCCCATTTTACAGACAACAAAACTGAGGCACAGAGCTTAAGTGACTTGCCCAGATCACATACCAGGAAGTGGCAGAGCTGGGATTTGAACCCAGGAAGTCCTGCTCAAGAGCCTGTGCTCTTACCTATGAGGCTATTCTGCCAGCTTTCTCCCTATCTCCTACTTTGTGGCACCCTCTCCCCATTGTCCACACCCACTAGTGCTATACCCAGAGCTCACCCTTCACAGGTGAGGTCTCAGTTAATCCCCCCAAAACCCCACGAACAGGGACTGCAAACAGTCCCACTGAACAGATAGGGAAACTGAGGCCACAAAGATGCATGGCTTTGGGATTAGTACTATGGGAGAGGATACCAGGAGCCTAGAGGTGGGAACACCTGCCCAGCCCTAGCATAGGACATTGGACAGAGTATGTCTGGGCCCCAGGAATTTGGGGTCTTGCTCATATTAACAATCCCAGTTTAATTACTACCCCAGGAAAACTCCCTTCCCCCATGGTGTCTCACTCAAGCCTCATTCAAGCCCAGGAGGCGGGGGTCCAGACAGATCCTGTGTTCCCCATTTTATGGATGGAAAAACTGAGGTCTCCAAAATGAGTGTGGGCCCAGAACTCAGGCCCCCTTTCCCCAGCTTCTCTTTCTCTCCCATCCTTGTTCTGGAACATTTCCTTCCATGCTAAGAACAACAGTCCAGCCTTGATGCAGAAATCACTGTGCACCAGGCTAGAACCATGTTTAAGTCTTACCACTCTGTGAAGCAGGTACTGTTATCGCCTTTGACAGATGAGGAAAATGAGGCTCAGAGAGGTTAAGGAACTTGCCTAAAGTCACACAGCTGGGAAGTAACATGGCCAGGCTCCAAACCCCGTTTGCCTGATTCTACCATTCTTCCCAGCATACTTCATTTCCCTCCTCTGTCTTTGGAAGAGGAAGCACACAGGAGGACTGATGGGCAGGACAGATGCCAGGGGCTGTGCCTGTGACAGCTGAGCGTCAGGCCCTCCCAAGGCCCTTCATGCTGTTGCCTTTTCTGTCGCAGGGACTGAAGCCCATGGATTCCAACGGCTTGGCAGATCCCTACGTGAAGCTGCATCTCCTGCCGGGAGCCAGCAAGGTACCATATGGCCTGGACCTCTCAGCAGACTGGGCACATGGGCCCTGGCAGGCACCCAAGGTTCCCAGATCAGAGCCTAAAATAGCCCCCCTAACTGGCCCCAAACGCCCCTCCTTCCTGAGTGGCAAAGTCCTTGCAAGGGGTATGGGGTAGACCACGAATCATTCCCCTTCGAGGGGCAGGTGCTCTGCCCATGTCTCCAGCCAAGAAATGGGGGCTGCAGGGAGCTGCCGAAGTCCAGGAGAGAAGCAGAAGCCCCAATTAGGCCATCCGCCTGCTCAGATACCTTCAGTGGCTCCCCAGTGCTGACCGTGGCTCACCTCCCCCACCCACTTTATGTCCCATCCAAATGCTTCTCCTCTCCAAAGAGAAATGAATAACTCTCTCCAGGCTCTAGTGCTAAGCACCTGAGAAAATGTTTGTTACGGAGCAAAGGCGCTCTGCTGCCCCGCCCGCCTCTCTCTCCCCAGCCAGCTCGCTCACCTCCGTATCTCTACCTTGCTCTGGGGAAGGACAGTGGAGTTAATTCTCCTCTTTTTGGACGGACCCACTCAGAGCACATGGCTAGAAATGAAAGGGTGCTTTCTTGAATTTTATTTTCTGCTTTGTTGTGTTAATTTGACATGCATGTCCCCCAAACAAGGGTGACTATACACTTGGTTGCATGATCTTAGGAGAATGGCCATTAAAAATCTATGCAAGTAGGAAATGCCCCATGACACAAAGAGGACACACTTGTATGCATTCACATACACACTGTCTCTCCCTTTTTCTTTCTTTGGATCAAGAAAGGAGAGGCCCTTTCATGGACATAGCCAAACTGTGAAGTGTTTGGCCGCTATTCATTCTGACCCGCCAGTGACATTTGCTTCTCCTCAACACTCTCTTCTTTGCTCACACCCAAATCCAAACTGGCTTTGCCAAAGTGTCCAGTGAGTCATTTACATGTTAGTATGAATTAGATTTGCTACCAGGCCACCTCTTCTGGATATAGTGCCTTGTTAGTTGTCTTTCTTAGAGTAAAATGAAAACCTTGTCCGCTAAGGACTTTTAAGCATGGAGGATGCTATTTGGGGAGACAGAATAAACCATTTCAGTATGTCCCAGAAATTGTTTTTTCACTGCCTATAAGTGGGTGACTCTTTATTTCTGCCTTTCTGACCTATAAATCACTTTTTTCCCCCTCATGCTTTCTAATCTTAATGGAAAGTTCAAAGAGAGGGCCCTGCACATGGAGGGAGGGGTGGCCCAGTGCCCATTACTGATGACGGCTATAGCAGCATGGGATATGCCCTCCACTCACTGAGAGCATACATGGGAGCAACTGGGCCCCCAGACACTTGTAAGGGGAGCAGACTCCTACATCACCCACCCACCTACCCCAAGTCAACCCAAAGGATGGGGCTGCAGGGCTGGCTTCCCACCAAGGCAGGTGTCTGTCTATCTCTCTGGGCTCTAGTCCAACAAGCTTCGTACGAAAACTCTGCGGAACACCCGGAACCCCGTCTGGAATGAGACCCTTGTCTATCACGGCATCACAGACGACGACATGCAGAGGAAGACGCTCAGGTACCTGCGCGTGGTTGGGGAGGGGACTGAGGCTGGGGAAATGGAGAAGAGGGGCCAGAGGCCACTCTTGAAAATATATCTGCAAAGTTTCTTTCTTTTTTACCTCTACAAAAACAACATATGTTTCTGGTAGAGACTTTTGAAAATACAGATAAAACTCTTAACATCATAGTGTCTGGACGTTCAGGTCATATGTGTATTTATGTGTGTGTGTGTGTGTGTGTGTGTGTGTGTGTGTATTTACAATGTGTACAAACGTTTCTTATAAAATTAAGTGTTCTAAACACAGATGGTTCTAATAATTAATCAGCCTCTTTTAACACTATATTGATGCCATTTAATATTCTTTATATTCTTCTCCAGTGTTCTGTTAAATTGCATTTTTAATTATGCAGGTAATAAGCAAATACATGTTTCTTGTGAATAAAAACATACAGAGAAGGCAAAGCTCCTTTTAAATGTTAGACCCCAGGGTGCGTAGGTGATTCAGTCAGTTAAGCATCTGCCTTTGGCTCAAGTCACAATCCCAGGATCCTGGGATCGAGCCCCCAATCAGTGGATCCCTGCTCAATGGGGAGTCTGCTTCTCCCTCTCCCCTGCTCACTCACTCTCCTGCTCTCTCTCTTTCCCCTGCCTGCTTGCTGCCTCTCTCAAATAAATAAAAGCAGCCTTTGTTAAAATTAAAAAAAAAAATGTCAGTCCCCTCCACCAGCCTGGGTCCACTCTCTCCCTCCGTGAATGTGTGCCTATTCCTACTACTGCTTACAACCTAGAAAGTACCCTGCTGTATAGATCTGGAACTTGCCTTTTCCCTTAACATTGTATCTTAGAGTGATAGCTGTGGGAAGACATTTAGATCTGCCAAATATTTGACTGCTTCGGTGTGTTACACAGAACGATTTATCACAAATTTTAAAAAATGTTTTATCATTAAATATTACAACCGTACAGAAAAGTGTAAACATAATAAAACAAACATCCATAAACTCGGCACTCAGTCTTTTTTTAAAATTTAATTTAATTTAATTTTTTCAGTGTTTCCAAGATTCACTGTTTATGCACCACACCCAGGGCTCCATGCAGTCCATGCCCTCCTCAATACCCACCACCAGGCTCACCCATCCCCCCACCCCCTCCCTTCCAAAACTCTCAGTTTGTTTCTCAGAGTCCATAGTCTCTCATGGTTCGACTCCCCCTCCGATTTCCCCCAACTCACTTTTCCTTTCCTTCTCCTTACGTCCTCCATGTTACTCCTTATGCTCCACAAGTAAGTGAAACCACATGGTAATTGACTCTCTCAGCTTGACTTATTTCACTCAGCATAATCTCCTCCAGTCCCGCCCATGTTGCTACAAAAGTTGAGTATTCATCCTTTCTGATGGCTGCATAATATTCCATTGTATATACGGACCGCATTTTCTTTATCCATTCGTCTGCTGAAGGGCATCTTGGCTCTTTCCAGTTTGGTGATTATGGCCATGGCTTCTATGAACATTGGGATACAGATGATCCTTCTTTTCACTACATCTGTGTCTTTGGCGTAAATACCCAGTAGCAGCTCTTAGTCTTTAAGAAAATCTTAATATTTTGCTGTATGTTCTTCAGCTTTTAAAACTGATATCATTTTCAAGAAAGAAAGCATTGCAGATGCGGACCAAAGCTCCCGTCATATTCCCCCTGCCCATCCCTTCCTTTTCTTCGTCCCCTACTCAGGGCAAAACGCACACTGAATTGTATGGCCATCATTCCCAAGCATGCTTTAGACGTCAACTACATGATTATGTATCTAGAAACAATGATGGCATTGTCTGGAATGTTTTTAAATTTTTTTAAAGATTTATTTATTAGAGAGAGAGAGAGAGTGAGCAGCCAGGAGGGGCAGAGAGAGAGGGAGAATCTCAAGCGGACACCCCACTGAGCTGCAGAGCCCCACATGGGGCTCGATCTGTCCTGGGATCAAGAATCAGACTCTTGGGGTGCCTGCGAAGCCTCTGCCTTCACCTCAGGTCATGATCTCAGGGTCCTGGGATCGAGCCCCGCATCGGGCTCTCTGCTCAGTGCGGAACCTGCTTCCCCTCTCTCTCTGTCTGCCTCTCTGCCTATTTGTGATCTCTCTCTGTTAAGTAAATAAATAAAATCTTAAAAAAAAAAAAAAAAGTCAGACACTTAACCCGACTGAGCCACCGAGGCGCCCCAGGCCTGTTTTAAATTTTACGTAAATGGTATCAGTTTCTTCAGCCACGATCTTGTGGAAGGACATCTAGGTTGTTCCCAGCTTCTCTCTTTTACAAAGTTGCAACGAGCATTCTTTACGCTTCCTTGTGTACATACTAGTGTCTCCTTAGGATAGAAGCCAAAAGGGAGTGTTTGTTGGATCATAGTGGATGTTTTTTTGTGTGTTGTTCTTTTACAAGTCATACAAACTGCTTTTCAAATTGGCTGTTCCACATCCATTCCCACCAGCTACACTATTATTTTAAGAAAGCATTTTTGGGGTGCCTGGGTGGCTCAGTGGGTTAAACCTCTGCCTTCGGCTTGGGTCATGATCTCAGGGTTCTGGGATCGAGCCCCCCATCAGGCTCTCTGCTCAGTGGGAAGCCTGCTTCTCCCTCTCTCTCTCTGCCTGCCTTTCTACCTACTTGTGATCTCTCTCTCTCTGTGTCAAATAAATAAAATCTTTAAAAGAAAGCATTTTTATTGAAGGGTAACAGCCACTTAGGAAAATGCACACATGAAAACTGTACAGATTGATGAGTTTTTACGCAGCACTCTGAGGTCTGGGAACAGAACATTCCCAGACTGCAGACACCCTGTCCCTGGTACTGTCCCTCTAGTGAGGAACTCCCCCCAAGGGTAATCACAACCCTGACACGTAAAGGACAATGAACTCAGTCTGGCTTTGTACTTTACATGAAGGGAATGGTACAGCGTGAATCTTTCCTGTCTTTTCACTTAATATTGTATTTGTGATACTTGCCCAAGTTGTGTGTGTAGTTGTAGATTGTTGATTCTTGTCAATCTTTATTTTTTTTTAAGATTTATTCATTTATTTTAGAGAGAGAGAGAGAGAGAGAGAGAGCACACGGTGGGGTGAGGGGGTGAGGGGCAGAGGGTGAGGAAGAGAGAGAATCCCAAGCAGATGCCTGGCTGAGCACAGAGCCTGATGCAGGGCTCAATCCCACGTCCCCGAGATCATGACCTGAGCCAAAGTCAAGAGTCGGAGGCTCAGCCCACTGAGCCACCCAGTGTGCCCAATTTTCCACTCTTTAGTATCCCTTTGTGTGACTGCACTAGTTTCCTTTACCTGTTCTACTATTAATGGACATTTGGTTGGTTTCCCTTTGGGGGCTATTATAGTAGTACTGCTAGGAACAGTCTAGTGACGTTGTATTACGCGTGCTTTTCTTCGCAGGAGTGTAATGGGAGACTCCTAGTGTAGGTGTATGCTCGGCTTTTTAGAAACTGACAATTTTCCGTAGGGAATGTACGAGAGTCCCCATTCGTTCACAGCCTCATCAGTACATTGTCGCTCCGGCAGTTCTGGTGGGTGTGTAGTGGTGTTGCGTTACAGTCTTGTCTTTCCCTGATGACCAATAACAACACTGTTTTCCATGTTATATTCTTATGGTTGTTTCATGATCTCTCTTAAGTATCCCCCATTATGGAATACATACGTTATTTGAAACAACAGTGATAAACGCCTTTGTAGTTAAGGATTTTTGCACTTCTTATGTCTTTGAGATAAATTCCTAGAACTGGCATTATTGGTTCAGAAATGATGATCCTTGGATGCCTGGGTGGCTCAGTGGGTTAAGCCTCTACTTTCGGCTCAGGTCATGATCTCAGGGTCCTGGGATCGAGTCCCACATTGGGCTCTCTGCTCAGCGGGGAGCCTGCTTCCTCCTCTCTCTCTGCCTGCCTCTCTGCCTACTTATGATCTCTCTCTGTCAAATAAATGAATAAAATCTTAAAAAAAAAAAAAAAGATGATCCTTAAGTCTTTGGAGACATGTGGCCCTGCGGAGGGACGAGGTTGGTCACAGCCTCACCAGCCAAGCAGAGACAGCTTGTTTTCCCAGTCCTAACCAGTGTGGGGCCCAGCCATGAGGGTGCCCTGGCTCTCCAGCGCTTTGAACATTATTCAGCAAATTGATGAAGCAAGTCGATGGCCAAGGGGGAAGATACCCTTGGTCCCTACCTCCCGTGCCTCAGGGGGATGCATCCTTCCTCCCCTTTGGTGTCTGTCAGGATGAATTATCATGCCGTGACCGGTCCTTTTCACCTCCCGAGGGACCTTTCCGTGACCTGCCCTTTCTGTGTGTACTTCTTCCTACTCACTGCTATTCGGAGCAGATAACCAGGGACAATATAGTGTTTGAGGATTCACAGAGATCTGGATTCAAATCCTGGTTCTGCCTCTTACCAGGAAAAAATTATTCTACCTCTCTGGCCCCCAGTCTCCACTCTAAAGTGAGAAACTCACAGGTTTGCATGGAGAACACATTAAAGCAAGAGAGGCTGACAACATTCCTGGCCCAACTTTGCAGAAGATTATGTGTAGATGGCCATAAAGCATTCCTTAGCTGCCGGGGAACTATAAATCAAAACCGCAGTGAGATACTATTGCTGAAAGACCAACAAAAATCAAAGTTAGCAAGAAAGAAGAGCAGCCAGAACCAGCATGGCCTGCGTGGGGGTAAAATGGGTGGAAACACTCTGGAAAACTGGAAGTTTCTACTGAAGCTAAACATATGTGTAGGCTGGGACTCAGCATGTCCACCCCTAGGAAGATACACAGTAGAAATACATCCATGTGCATACAAAAGACTCAGACAGGAGTGTTCTCTGGAAGCTTTATTCATCATAGCTTAAAGCTAGAAATTGGCCCAAACCAAATGTCCTTCAGTAGCAGAAGTATTCTGGGATGGCTATACAATGGAATACTATACAGCCATGAAAAGGACACATTACTGTAGACACGGGTGATGCTCACCAATAATGCTGGGCAAAAGAAGCCAAGCATAAAGGAAGACATGCCATCTGGTTTTATGTATATGAGGGCCCCAAACAAGATGATAGGAATCTTGCAGAAGCCAAGAGGGTGGTTTTCATTAAAGGAGGTCAAGACTAGGAGGGAGCATGGAGATCTTCCAGGAGCCAGAATGTTCTAGATCTTGATCTGGGTGGTTCCGTCAGTGTATGCATATACAAAAGTTCAGTGGGCTATAAATTTAAGATGTGGGCACATTACTGCCTGGAAGTTACACTGCAATGAAGAAGAAACGTAAAGTAGCTGACCTAGTGCTCAAGAAGTAGGAGGGGCACCTGGGTGGCTCAGTGGGTTAAAGCCTCTGCCTTTGGCTCAGGGCATGATCCCAGGGTCCTGGGATCGAGCCCCACATCGGGCTCTCTGCTCAGCAGGAGGCTTGCTACATCCACCCCCCACTACCTACCTCTCTGCCTACTTGTGATCTCTCTGTCAAAAAAAAAAAAAGAAGAAGAAGTAGGAAATTGAAGTATTCCTATGCTCATTACCCATTCCCTGCCAGTTATCAATCATAAATTTTGATACATAGTATTTGCTCAATTGGGGCTCTGTGTTCTCTCCCCACCCCTGACGTCGATCGCAGGATCTCTGTCTGTGATGAGGACAAATTTGGCCATAACGAGTTTATCGGTGAGACCAGATTTTCACTCAAGAAACTGAAGCCCAACCAGAAGAAGAACTTTAATATCTGTCTGGAGCGGGTGATCCCGGTGAGCACCTTTGCCCGAGGGCGTGATGGGAGAGAAGGATTTGGGGGCTGGGGGGCCTTCCTCTGGGCCTGCAAAGGGGGTGATCTGCGGGGTGCCCGACAGTAGAGGTAGGAGGGAGATTTCGGATCAGAGTGTGGGGGTTGGCATCCCAGCTCTGCCTTTTACCAACCCTGTGTTGGCATCAGTTCTGACCTCGGAATCCTCCATGGTGAAACTGGGAAGGGCAGTGTGCTATAGCAGTGTGGCCTGCCTGGGTTCAAAGCCCAGCTCTGCCACTTCTCTGTTCCCTGGCCTTGGTCAAGAGTCTGAACTCTCCTGAGCCTCAGTTTTTCTTGTCTACAAAATGGGCTTTCTAACAGGACCTGCGCCAGAGGAGGATTGCATGAAAGATAGAATCAGGGAAGAACCTAGTGTCTAATAAGCACTCATGAATTAACTGTGTATTATCGTGGAAAATAACGCTGGCTGACCCACTTGCCGGTCATGAGTGCATAAAGCACCGCACAGAGCGACAGGAGACAAGGTCACGTACTGCTTAAGAGCACGGACTCTGGAGCCAGACTCCCTGGGTCTGGATCTCAGGCTCTGCCATGTATTATTTATTTAACCTCTTTTTTTAACCAAATTACTTATTTTATTATTTTATTTATTTATTTTATTTATATTTTACTTTATTTTAACCAAATTACTTAACCTCTCTAGGCCTTACTTTTCTCATCTGCAAAATGGAATCCTGTAGTAAGTACCAGCTTCATAAGGTCCTTTAAGGGTTAGTGTGCAATAGGAGCTATGACCCCTCGGTGTGGCACTCGCCTTTTCGGACAGAACAGGAACCACACTGAGGCTCTCCAGTAGGGCCATACCTCAGAATCAACTGGAGATTTTTATTTTTCTTTTTTAAAGTTTAATGTATTTTAATAACAAACTTACAGGAACAGTACAAGAGACAGACAACATTAAAAACATGTATTTGCAGGCAGGACAACTCAATTAGAAGAGTGTAGTGACGATGCATTCCGTCACTGGGAATGTATGACATTTTGTATGACAAAAATGCCACAAATTCCAATTAGCTGCCATCGATAGGAAATTTCCTTGTTTGAAAAACAAAAACAAACAAACAGAAAAACAAATGCTGGCATTGTCCAGAAAAAATGTAGCCGGTTTATTGATCATGGTTATAACGTTGAACCTGCCGAGAACTGTCCACACGTACTAACTTGCATTCATGCCTTAGGTCCCCACATTTGTTAAAAACTCACACGCAGATGAAGACAGAAACCTTGCCAATACCTGACTTCTGTCCCGTTTTTCTGCTGGCAGTCATTACTTAGGTATCTTTTGACTCCAGGGAAGAAAAAATACTTCACTTTCAGAACTACCAATAACAGGAAGACTTTTTTATTTTTTATTTTTTTTAAGAATGGAACATTTTCCCTCCTAGTGGAGTCTCAAGGACGTTTCCACGTGTGCTATATCCTCGCAGGATGTCTCTGGCACAGTCGTTACACGTTTGGCATGGAGACCACCCATGCTGGCGTCTTTATAAAGACCCCACAGGGAGGCCTCCCTAGCCTCCTGCAAAGCCCCCAGAGCTGCACTCTGGACACACAGATCAGTTTTGCAGTCCTGAGTACCTGCTCGCCCCAGATGCTGCAAAGGAAGTTTGTGCATCTTTGGATGCTCAGTGCATTTCTGAAAATGTCTGATTTCATAGCACCAGGCCTATAACAATGAGGTTTTTCAGCCCTTCGGTAGAGGGTGCAGTCCAGTGGGCTGTGTGAGCCCTGGCCCTGGAGACCTACTCACTTCCCCTCCTTCCCCATAGTGCTGGGCACTGGAGTTAGCGAGCGAGAGATGGTGGCCCAGTGGCGGCGGCAAACTCAGTTCCCAACTCGAGATTTTTAAACCAGAGCTTTACAGACTCAGATCTGTGGGGGTCTCCCTGGAGATCCTGACTTAGTGAGGTACAGTGGGACCCAGCCATCTATTTTCAGAGATAATCGAATCAGCCCTTTTACCTATGGGCCCCTTGGGGAGGAGCCCATAGGTTAAAGGGGGAGCGGGCAGCCAAGATCCCACCGCAAATCAGTGGCTGTGCTCTCAGGCACCAGCCAGAGCCTAGCCCTCCTGCAGTCACCAGGGTGCCTGCTCCCCTGGGCAGCGGGCCAGCTTCCCCGTGGGGACGCTATTGCGGGCAGTAGAGGAAATCCTGCGGCATCCTCCTACCAGATGGCCGGCCGGAGGATGGAGGATCTGTGTGCCACACCGTCTTTGTGTAGCACCAGCGAAGGAACAAGACACGACAAGGAAAATTGCAAGGAGCAATTTACACCAAGTGCCAGGCTCCAAATAAATCATTACGCACAATCCAAAGAGTGAGGTGTTTCCTCTGGGTCTTTTCCTGTGACAGCTGCTTCTTCCAGCCCCTTCTTCCATCCCTCACCCAGTGAGTACAGTTGGTCAGGACTGTGGCCAGGCCCCCATCTGGGTTTCCCCCATCTGGGTTTTTAGCTCCGGAGTTTGCCTTTTTTGCTGTGAGGGAATCAACCAGCCCCAGAGGCACGAAGGTGGCAGGACAGGCAGAGGCCTGGAGTAGCCACAGGACCCTCCTGATCTTTTGTTTTTTGCCCTTAACCATCCCTCTTCCAGTTACCCCCATGTGCCCCACCAAAGGCAGGGGCCTCATCAGTGCCCCCCGTCTCCTCTGGATCACAGTTTTCCTTATCCCTAAAGTGAGGAGGTTGGACTCAGCCGGGGGTTTTCACGTAGTGTTCCCCAGAGCGCTAGAATCCCACAAAAGGACCTTAGGAGCCACAGGGGAAGAAGTACCCGGTGGCTCAGACCCCAAGACCCCTGTGCCACTTCTACTGGAGCAGATAAAAGCTTACCTGTTTTGTGTATGGCGGGGGGGGGGGTCCTGCCACTTACTGTGATCTTGGGCAAGTGGCTTAACCACTCTAATCCTCAGTGCCCTCCTCTGTAAAATGAGTTAGTAATATGCCCTATATCATAGACTGGTGTGCATTCACATGGTCTGTCAAATGGTTAATGTTATGTAAGTTTTGTCTAAAAGGGGAAGAGCTGGAGGGCCACAGAAGCTTGGAGGTCCCGCCCTCATGGGTCTGGATGCTGACGGAAGGGTGAGGGTTTTCTGGTCCTTCTTGTGCAGGGAGATGAGCCTCACAGACTCATGTTATCTTTCCTTTCTATTTCCTTCCTCTAAGATGAAGCGTGCTGGAACCACTGGGTCAGCCCGAGGCATGGCCCTTTATGAGGAGGAGGTGAGCACTAAGGGGGTATCGAAGCCACAGTCGGGGTCCACCATCTCTTTCCTCTCTTGCCTAGCACCTTCTTTCTTTCTCCTAAAACCACTTGCCTGTCAGTTTACCACAAGAGGCGTACCCTTGTGCCCGAGGCATTAGAACACAAGACCCACGAGACCTGGAGCCCCCACCTTGCGTGGGCACCCCACCCCACATTCTCACCCCCAGGACACACCCTCGAGTTCCCCTGTTTGTTGGTGAAGCTCTGCTGGCAGTTCTGCAGGACCAGAGCGATGTCACTCTCCCTCTGTCCATGGGGACGTGGAGGCTGGGGTTGGACCACTCCTCTGCACTCTTTGCCCAGGTCCCTCATGCAACCCCAGGGACTCTAACTGTGAGAAGGCTGGTTGACTGTGGCAAATCTGAGCTTGGAGTCAGACTGGAAGCAGGGTCTAGCCCCACTTATGATCACTCAGGGCTCTGTCCATGTCTAAGTCAGAGTAAAGTTTCGACCCTAGTGTGCCTTGGATTTGCACCCATGTTGGTGAGCCCTGGAGACCAGAGGGTGTCTGCTGTCCGTGGTGCTGAGCATACTGGGGAGGGCCAGCTCTTCCTCCTCTCTACAGACTCCTCCCTAACACTAGCCATCCATCCAGTCGCCCGGCCTCCTCCCCTTCCTAGACTCATATACCCTCTTCTACTGCAGCAGGTGGAACGTATTGGTGACATAGAGGAACGTGGCAAGATCCTGGTGTCCCTCATGTACAGCACACAGCAGGGAGGCCTCATCGTGGGCATCATACGCTGCGTGCACCTGGCCGCCATGGACGCCAACGGCTACTCAGATCCATTCGTCAAGCTGTGAGTCACTGGGACTGTGAGTCGACCCCAGAGGGGGTCCTAGATCCTTGCAAAGGGAGAACTAGAGAGCTTCCCCAAGATGACTGAACACTGGGCCCAGAGAAGGAAATAAGCCTGTCCAAGGTCACACCTTGATGGCGCCCAGAACTGGCTAGAGTGTGAGTCTGGCATCTCAGACAGATTGGTGTGTCACTTGCCCATATGAGGTGTTTTGTGGCTCTGTGCCCTCCATTGGGACAAAGGCAGTTGGCAGCATTGCAGTGACCCCATTTGGAGCCCCCTTGAATCAGCAACTTGTCCTTCCAGCAGTCCAGAGCCCCACCACCAAAGAAGCAATCCAGCTTTTTCCAGTGCAAATCTGGAAATGTTTAAAGAAAGGACCTTAGACTTTGAGTTATTCCCAGAAACTCCACCATGGGGAGTCAGAGAGTCGTGTTATCTGTTAGTACAGAGCCTCTGGAATGATGCCAAGATGGGGTTCAACAGACCAGGGCTTTGCTAGCGGCAATGCCTGAGGCAGGGAGACGGGAGAGCTGTTAGACCACCATGCGAGTCTGACTCACGTGAGCAGAGAGGAGAGACGGGCCAGGGGAAGCATCGTGGATGCAAGTTCAGCAAGGCCATCAGAGTCCTCAAGGTCCAAAGCAGCCATCAGACAAGGCCCAGGTCTCCTAGAAACAGGAATCCCATAATATTCCTGCCAACTTTAGCCATCAGCCCAGAGTGGGGCCACGGCACAAACATGGCTAGGTTTCCAAGGGCAGCAGCTGAGACCTCGGTCAGCAGTGCTGTAGCTGGAGGTCCGCGCAGCACATCCTCACAACCACCACTGAATCAGACATGGGTTCCACTCCTGTCTCTGCCAGCTGCCCGCTGTGTAACTGTAAGCAAGTTATCCTAACCTTGGATTCTTCCTGGGCACAGTGGAGACAGTAGTGCCACTTATGTCCAGGAATGGGGACAAGGCAAAAGGTTCAAATAAGATCTCATGTAGAAAGCAATTCTAAATGTTCCTGGTATGGTAATATTTGCCCTACTCTCAGTAGACTTCTGCATTGCCTTGTGGCAGCTAAAGGTGTGTTTCTATGGATATGATTGAAAGCTTGGGCTCTGGATCCAGACTGCCTGGGTTTGAACCTTAGAGCCCATAGTCCTCAGTATGCTCTAGCTGTATGACCTTTGGCTAGTGCCTTCACATCTCTGGGCCTCAATGTCCTCATCCGTAAAATGGGAATAGTAACATTGGTCATTAGGTTCTGCCCTCCAAGAAGCACACTCCAGGGCTAAATGAGATGTGCAGGAGATTTATTGGGGGGAAATGCCCGTGAAGAAAAATTGAGAGGGAGCCAGCGGAGGACCTTAGGGAAAGCAGGTGGGGTGGAGGAGGGGGCCGGAAGGATGGTTGGGCAGGAAGAATCTTAGATCGCAGTACAGTTCTGATGAAGTTACAGCCCAGGTGATGGGGAAGGCTTGAGCACAAAATGGCTCATTGCAGGAGCCCTGCATCTCCCGGCAGTGGGCCTGCCTGGTGGCCCTTGCTGGCTCCTGCTGACCCAGGTGCTGGCTGGGAGCCCAGGGCGAGCACTGCCACGGCGAGAACATTGGGGTAAATTCAGAGCCCAGCCACCTTGTCAGTCCATTTTGCCCCCCTGTGGCTGGAGGTCTGAGAGGAGCCTTGTCATGGGGTCTGGTACACAGTAGGTGCTCATTAAACATCTGCCATTCTGGTTCTAAATCACTACCCTTCCTGTTCCTCCTCGTGGCAGAGAGCATTTGTTTATGTTCCCTCCAGCCCGGGAGACGTTCCCTCTCCTGGCCTCCCTCTCATAATAGAAGGCAGTGCTCCCTTTAAGGTCACGGCTAAAGAATTAGGCCAGGGTGGACTCTGCTTTGGATTTTCTTCGAATGAGGGTTTAGTGAACAGAAGAACCCATGAGTCGGGGATGAATTTGATTTCTAGGAGTAACTGGGTTTTGTTTCTCATATGGGCCAATAAAGAAAATTAGCTCATGGGCCACTGTCCGGCATCTGTTACATCCCAGCCACCGGCAAGCTGCTTTTCTTAAATAATTCTCCCTCCTACCCCCTTCTTCTATCCGCCCAATCACTGCAGAGGAAGGAACATTGCTGTGGTCACCCAGAAAACGGTTGCCCTGGTGACCATCATGGGAAAGCTAACAAGAGGCCATTAATCAGTCTAAGATTGAATTAAGATTTTTTAAAAGATTTTATTTATTTATTTGACACAGAGAGAGAGAGAGAGAGAGATCACAAATAGGCAGAGAGACAGGAAGAGAGAGAGGAGGAAGCTCTCTGCTGAGCAGAGAGCCCGCTGCAGGGTTCGATCCCAGGACCCCGAGATCATGACCTGAGCCAAAGGCAGAGGCTTAACCCACTGAGCCACCCAGGCGCCCCTGAATTAAGATTTTTAAAATCAGAATTGCCCTTCATCTTTGCTCAGCACTTCATACTGTTCAGTCCCCGCTTTGTGTCCCTTCTTTAAAATTGTCCTCAAGGGGTGCCTGGGTGGCTCAGTCCATTAAGCATCTCTGCCTTTGGCTCAGGTCATGATCCCAGGATCCTGGGATAGAGCCTCACAGAGGGAATGGGGGTGGGGGGCAGCCTGCTCAGCAGGGAGCCTGTTTCTCCCTCTCCCTCTGCTGCTTCCCCTGCCTGTGTGCTCGCGTGCGCTCTCTCTCTCTCTCAAATAAGTAAATAATTAAAAATAAAACAAAATAATAAAATTGTCCTCAAGGGCAGTAGGAGGTATAGGCTTTCAGTTGTGGAATGAATGAGTCACAGGGGTGAAGGCACAGCAGAGGGAATATCATCAGTGGCTTTCCAGTAGTGTTGCGTGGTGACAGATGGTGACTACCCTTGTGGTGGGCACAGCAGAAGTGTAGACGTGTAGACTTGTCAAGTCACTGTGTGTATGCCTGAAACGAATGTAACACTGTCCACTATGCTTCAATAAAAATAAATAAATAAAATAAATTATCCTCAAAAGCAGTTCTGTCAGTGAAGGAAAAAAATGCTTGCCCTCTTTGCAGATTGGGAACCTGAGGCATGCTGAAGCTACACTTAGGTTCAAAGTTGCACAGCTAGTGACAGCTTTTTTTTTTTTTTTTTGAAGATTTTATTTATTTATTTCATAGAGATCACAAATGGGCAGAGAAAGAAGAGGAAGCAGGCTCCCTGCTGAGCAGAGGGCCCCATGCGGGGCTTAATCCCAGGACCCTGGGATCATGACCTGAGCGGAAGGCAGAGGCTTAACCCACTGAGCCACCCAGACACCCCATAGTGACAGCTTTAATGAGAGTCCAAGTGTCCCAACAATTAGGAGCTTTTGGCCCATCTTACTTATTTGCCCAGAAAATACTGGTTGAGCACCTACTGTGTGCCAGGCATTGTGCTTACACTGGGGAAGAGCTGTCTAGGCAGAGGAAATGGTATGTGCAAAGGCCCTGAGGTGGAAAGGAGAGTGAATGGGGAGTGAGGTGAGGTGAAGAGCGTAGCATAAGAGCAGGCTGGACTAGAGCTTTAAAAGCCCCATCAAGGAATCTGAACTTTACCCTAAGGTCCAAGGGGAGCCACTGAATAGTTTTGAGGAGGACTGATTGTAATCAGATTTGCATCTTCTCCTTTCTGTGTATACAGTCACCACCTCCCCAGGACTTGGGGGCAGCCTAAGGGGTAATTGTGCCACTCTAGGAACCACCATCCAGGCTTTCAATCTGACCCTTTGGGACTGAGTACTAGCTAAGAGGCGAGCACTGGGTTGGTTCCGAGCTGTGTGACCTGGGGCACATGTCTCAACTTGTCTGGATGCTCAATTTACTTGCACATGAAATGGGGGGTTGTAGCCTTACCCACAAGGGTTTGTTGAGAATGAACTATCCCGCAGGTCCTAAGTGCCGTGCCTGGCAGCTCTGCTCTAATGCACATCGATGTTGTTAATGTCGACTCATGTCCTGATTTGTGCAGTGATTCTCTGGGCACGGGAGAGGGAGCCTTTGGGGTCAAGAGGCTGATCTTATTCATTAAGCTTCCTTCGCAATAGCATCTCTATCTCCCTCAGTTGGCTGAAACCGGACATGGGAAAGAAGGCCAAACACAAGACTCAAATAAAGAAGAAGACCTTGAACCCTGAGTTTAATGAGGTAAGGGTACCCCACTTTTGTCATGCTCTGGGATATTTCCCGTGTGCGAGGCAGGAACAAGCTCTGTACTAGAATGTCATGATTCACATCAAAACAGTTTTCTGTTGCGGTGCCGGGGCAGCGTAGTCGGTTGAGCATCTAACTCTTGGTTTCAGCTCAGGTCACGATCTCATGGTTTTGGGATCGAGCCCTGCGTCAGCTCCCTGCTCAGTGCGGAGTCTGCTTCAGATTCTTTCTCCCTCTCTGTTGCCCCACCACCCCTCCCCATTCATGTTCTCTCTCTCAAAAATGAATAAATAAAAATAAAATATTTTTTAAAAAAGCTTTCTCTTATACACCCACTTGAATTATTTAAAGGATAGGTAATGAGTTCCTTGTCACCAGAGGGAATCAAACCTAAGACAAAAACCTATAGATTAGGCATGTCATAGGAAGAAGCTGCATTTGGAGACAGACTGAATGAAATCATGTCCAGGGTCTAGTAGTCTGTGGTCCTGAAATTTGAGGAAATAAATAAGGATAGTGATGCCTTTTACCGGTCACCCAGTTGGCACTGTCCCCTCTCTGTCCCTCACTCCCCATGTCCATCCTGGGTAGCAGGCCCTACTAAGACCCCTATCTACGTACTGTGCCTCTTCCGGTTGTCTCACTGTCACTTGTCAGGCATTTCACATCTGGACTATTGTAGTAGACTCCTGACTCACTTCCTTGTGTTTGGCCCATCCTCATATAAGCATGAGCTTTCTGAAGAATGAATCTGAATTTTTCTTCCCCATTGCTTAACCCAACAGTGGCTCCTTAACTTCTTAGTGTGACAGTCAAGCCCTTTCAAAGTCACGTCCCACCCCTTCCCCAGCTCACCCTCCCCGCCTCAAGTCAACCTTATTTCGCGCGGGTCCTTGGTACATCTCTTAGCCTTTGCGCCTGCTGCTCCCTTTTCCTGGGCTTCCATCTCTCTCTCTCTCCCTCTCCGGAAGACTCTTAGTCATCCCTTAAGAGTCAGTGTGTTAAAACCCCTGCAGGGTTCACGTGTTCCTGCATGTCATGCTGTCCCCCTGGATTTCTGTTATTTGTTGGCAAGCGGTCAGATCCTAGGGGTCCAGAACTATCTGTTGAATGTAACGATCTGACGTCAGATCAGAGTCAGCATTGTTTTTTACCCAAATGTTGGAAAGTGGGCCAAGAAAACTACAATACAGTGTGCTTTGTGCTCATTTTGCTTTTGAAATGCATGTGCCCATATCCATGTGCATGGAGAATATTCTTTGTAAACAGAGCTCAGAGCATCACTGGCCAGTAGCTCAGTGCATCCTATCCCCAGGTCCCTCTTTCAGCTGGACCCCTCATGTCCCAACTCTGACTCCTGAATTTTGAGTAAGGAGCCAATGACTGCGGTCCTGTCTACCTGCTCCTGGAGTCTGAACAAGTCATTGAAGAAGAAATCTAAAGAGCCAGTAAGCCTCATTAGCAATAGAGAAGATAAGAAACAAGGCCAGACACCAGATCTCATCACAAACAGGCACAAAAATATTATAAAATGTTGGTACCCGGTGTTGGTGAGCCTGTGGGGAAATGTATGCATCATGGGTAAGAGACCAAACTGGTCCAACTTCCTAAAGGATGTTTGTCAAACTGTTGTCAAAATGTCCAAAATCCTTAACATTTTGTAATTTAAATACCATTTATTTGAGGAACAGGTAATATAGTCACATATCTGAAAATTCCAAAAGTACCAACGGATGTCCAGTCAACAGTCCTCCTCCTTTCCCAGCCTCTATCGCCTACTTCTCTTCTTCTGAACGAGCTCTACCATCCACTTCCAGGATGTATAAACATACTGGACAAACACGCATAGGGCCGGCTTTCTTACTGGCCACAAATGGCATTGTGGTGTACATCGCTGCTCTCTATCTTAGAACCTTACGAACTCAGAGATACGCGTCTCAGAATCTATCCTGAATAAGTTATCACGGATTTGCACAATGACGGAGTTGCAAGTGTGCCTTTCCTCTGATTATTAATGGTAGCGGAAAGTTGGAAACAACGTCAGTACTCTGCTGTTGAGCATTATATTGAGGTTAGGGACAGGGACCTAAGCATTAAAGGAAACCAGAAAGATATTTGCTAACGCGCTAAACTGGTTTTTTACGACGTGTTATAAAACGGGAAAATAAGGCTCTCATAATGCAGCATGTTCATATTATACTTTACATAATATTCAAATGTTTCATGTAATATTCAAATTAATATTCATGTTGACTTGAAAACATACATTAATGTGGTCGCACATGGGAAATGTTGACAGTGGCTATTCTGGGGTAGTTAGATGACAGGCTTTGGGGGTTGGGTTTTATTTGATTTTATTTTAGCTTCCTCATTTGTTTTAACAATGAACATGAATGGAGGTGCCTGGGTGGTTCAGTGGGCTAAAGCCTCTGCCTTTGGTTCAGGTCATGATCCCAGGGTCCTGGGATCGAGCCCCACATCGGGCTCTCTGCTCGGCAGGGAGTCTGCTTCCTCCTCTCTCTCTGCCTGCCTCTCTGCCTACTTGTGATCTCTGTCTGTCAAATAAATTTTTTAAAATCTTAAAAGAAAAAACAAACAATGAACATGAAGGCATTTTACAGTTAGGCAGAAAAATGATGTAGAAAGTCTGGAAACCCAAGCCTCTGTTCTTCATGTCAGTCTCAGGGCCCTCGACTACCCTCAATCTCTAAATGATGGAGAGAGGGAAACCTACTTCTGAAGCGACCAGAAGGGAAGAACTGAATTCACGGCTATTTGCCTTCAAGGAAATCTGACCAGGAGCAGCTCTCTTAGAAAAACCCCACCAGCCAGTCCTGATTTTAGAGAGTTACTGAAATGGGAATCACGGGTTTTGAGAGTCTTTGCTATACAGAGTGTTTGTTGAAAGGGGATTGTCGGTCCTGGGGGTAACAGGAGGGTCCCCTTGCTCCCAGGTGTTTGGTCCCTGAATCCCTAGGGCTCATCCCTTTAGCTTCTCATGCCCAAGGATCAGGACCCTCCCCCTCACCTGTCTTTCTCTGCTGCATCCAGGAGTTTTTCTATGACATCAAACATAGTGACCTGGCGAAGAAGTCCTTGGACATCTCGGTCTGGGACTATGACATCGGCAAGTCCAACGATTACATCGGTGAGTGCTCCCGACTCCCAGAGACAAGCTCCTCCTCCCCGGAGCGAAGAGCCTTGAGGATCCAGGCTTCTCTTAGAAGGTGCTGGGCTCTCCCTATCTTCTGGCGGCCGTTTCATCCAAACACCACCTCGGGACCCAGGGTACCAATCTGGGTCCAATTTGGGGATGCTTTTATAGGAAAGGGCTTACGAAGCTGGGTGACTGGGTCATGATTGGTTATTTGCTGAACAGGTAACCAAATCACAGAGGAGAGTGGGGTCTGTGGCCCCCAAAAATAGGGTACAAAGGAAGTCCCCTTAATTCGTGAGGCCTGGAGGAAGGTTCTAGTTTTCCCAGCCCCGCTTCCAACGATGAGGAAGATCATTCATGAAAGGTGGAGCAGGGAATGCACTCCAGGCAAGGCACACAGCGTAAGCCAGGGAGTGGGGGCAGGACTGGACAGGGGGGCCGAGCTGACCCTTTGGAAATAGACGAGGGGTACCCAGAAGTAGCGGGAGACAGTTTCAGTGAGTGGGGTGGCGACTTACGGAAGGTCTTAAAAAAATGCGATGGTGAAGCTACCACGTGGTGCTCCCATAGGGAACCATGGCGGGCTCCTGAGTAGCTGGTGTGCGGGCAGAGAAGGCCCGTGGTAACGTCATCACAACAGCCCTCCGTAGAGAAAGACCCCAGGTTGCCGGAGGGGTCACCGCTTGCCGGCCGCTTTCCCCTAGCTAGACATTAGGATCCAGAACGAGAGTCCCATGCGCCCCTCCACGCTGACCACCTGCCTCTGTCTCCCCATCCTGCCCTCCAGGAGGCTGCCAGCTGGGGATCTCGGCCAAGGGAGAACGCTTGAAACACTGGTACGAGTGTCTGAAAAACAAGGACAAGAAGATTGAGCGCTGGCACCAGCTACAGAACGAGAACCACGTGTCGAGCGATTAGGATGGGCCCCCAGGTCCCCAGCTCCATGCCCCACCCCCATGCCAGGTCACCCGCCAGCCTGACCCTGCCGCCCTTCGCACTCTGGCCTCTCTCCTCTCTGCCTCCCCCACCCCCCTCCCTCCCCAAGCCTACCTTTGAGGTGCCCCCTGACCTTGGGCACTGCTGCCAAAGACCTTTCTCCTCCGTCTGCGATGCTGTGCTGTGGGGCCTGACTGCAGCCTCTCTCTGGTCCCTCCAGGAGGGAGAGGAAGGCGGAGAATTGTACAAGGAGGCTGGAATTTAACAACCTTTCTGTCTGGGGAAACTGCAAAGGTTCTTCATCATTTAGGACTGTTTTTAGAACCTCCTGGTCTTGAAAACACACACACACACACACACACACACCCTGCGTTTCCTGGGTCGTGTCTGCGTATACCCTGGAACCAGGCTGCGAGGGCCAGCACTGGGGCAGAGATAGAACCTCCAGGCCTCTGCTGCCCCTCCACGCCACACACCCCGATTGCCAGGAAGACAGACCACCGAGCTTAAACTCCCCGGTGACTAGGAACAGACTCTCCTGGCCCCAAATGCATCCAGACGTGGACACGCAGAACACACAAAGGGGCTTGGTAGCCCCGTCTTTCAGGATGCCTCCTCTGTTTGCTTCCGAGCAGAACCCAACACCCTTTAGTGTCCCCCCCGCCCTCCCCCTCCCCATCCTGCCCTCCTCCCTCCCTAACCCTACATCGCGTCCCCCGCCCCCCCCCCCCCCCCCCCCCCTCCCCCCCCCCCCCCCGGCCGCCCCCCCCCCCCCCCCGTCTCCTTGTCCTCTTTCTAAGGGGGTTCAATAGCAACAGCAAAAAATACCTTAAGCCAGCCTCGCCCCCTCCCCAGCTTGGCCAGCAAACTCAAACTGGCCCCCCCCTTGGAGTTCCAGTTAGGCCCGTGTGCTTCTCAACCCCTGCCCGTGTCTCCTGGTGGCAGAACCAGGGGCCCCCTGCCCCCCGCTGGGCGTGCTGCTGGTGCTGTCCCCGGTGCATGGTGGCCTCCCGCCAGCTGTGTAGACGCCCCTTAGTGGGCTTTCCTCGGCCCCTGGGTTCCCCAAGTAGGTGCAAAAGGCAGTTAGAAACCAGAGCTCTGGGTCTGGGTGGGGGCGGGGCTCTCCAAAGCCCCCAGCCTTCCCCCTCCCTCTGCTCTTAGTTAAGTAAACACTCTGCTCTGTCCGGCCCTCGCCCTCTCTGCTTCTCTGAATCCCCAAGCCCTGTCTCTCACTCAGAATCGCCTTGAATGTCTCTGTCCATGATGCTGTCTCAGTCTGTCTGTCTCCTGCACCCTTTCACCAAGTTTGTCGGGAGCATAAGATACCATCGTGAATGTGAGCTTCGGAGAGTGACAGATCCTGATGCCAACGGCCATAGTTCCATCATGAATCATTTGGGCTCCCTTCCCCCCAAATTTAAAAAAAAAATAGTAAAAAAGAAGAAAAGGCGATGAGAATCAATGTTACAAATGTGAGGCGGGGGTCAGGGCGTCTTCCCTGCCCCGTGAGAAAGGCTTGTTTTTTCGCCGGTTTCCTTGGTCTTCCCCATGAAAATCACATCCCTCTGTCTGACAGCCCGTTGTCTAGAGACGTCATCAGATGGACATGCAAACTCTCACTTTCTCCAAACGCACCTTTTAACCTTTCTCAGTCAAGGCCCCCGCCCTCAGCTCCCTGCGCAACTCATCGGAAGACTCTGATTTCTTGCCTTGAATAACCATCTTCCAAACACCAAGCTCTTCGCCTTCCCCAAGATGGCCAATGGCTTCCAGGCTGCCATCTTGCCCCCCAACCCTGGCCCTCTGTCAGTCCCCGTGGCGTCCACTCTCGGCCCACCTCCTTCCCACGGTTCACCCCGAGGAGAAAGCATGCTAGCTGCACTGCTCAAGCCTGACGCTGGTGTTGGCGCTGGAATCAGCATGCAGCAAGCTCACGGTGTCCCCGGACCGGGCACCTGCTGTCCATGATAAGTGTAACCCCTCCCTGCCTAGAATACACACATGCCCTCCAGTGCATGCCGAACCGCCCACTGCCTTTCTTTGTGATGATGTAGCCAAAAATAAAGTAGGAATATCCAGGAAAAGCTGGTGGTCTGGGTTTTTCCTTTCTGGTTTCTGGAAGTGCTTCCTCCTCATCAGGATACTTGATGCTATTTGGAGAGTCAGTGTTTAATGAGCATCTGCTATGTACCAGCCCTTGGGGTTTCGGCCATGGACAAGGCAGATGTGGTCTCTCTGTCCTTGTTGGCTGACTCCATACCCAGGTAGAAGAATGCTTTTTGCTGATGCCCACCCAACAGGGGGCCAGCATCTCTTCTCCCTTCTTCTTCAACCTTGGGGAAAATCCTGCATGGCATGAAATGAGACAATGTCAAGATGCAAAGAGAAAAAAAAGCTGAACAAAGGCCAAGTTCTATTGACTCACTTACTTGACAGAGGAATAACCCAAAGCCCAGGGCAGGGAACGACATGGCCAATGGCTCACGGCAGCAATGCCAGAAAGGAGCTGTTTCACTGGACTCCTGATGCACTGTCCTTAACATCCTGGTTAATAATATCACAGATCATCCATGTCTCCTTATGTTCTTCCATCCTGCAAGGAGCCTTCACAGATGGCCCTCACCAGTCCTGAGGGCTTAGTCCTGGGGGCTAAGGAGCTAACCAACTTCCCAGGGAGTTTCTTAATCTCACCAAGACCTATCCCAAAAGTGTTTAAGCAATTTATCGGGAATGTTGGTTACTTCCCAGAAGGAATCATCAGTTTCATCCACCAGATTGCCAGTTTAGAGACAAGATCTTTTTCTTATCCCCAAAAGGGTGGTTCTCAATCTTAGGGAAGAAATAGGCCTATTAGAGTCGCCTGTAGAGATTTTCTTTTCAAACTACCCATGCTCTCCCTGCCGCCTAACACCCAGACTCTAACTGTACGCTGGGGATGAGATGTATATCTGAATATATTTCCTGGTTGATGCCTTGTGTCTCCCACCTCCCTCATGACTTTGCCAACCACTGTCCTAGTCCATCTGTGTTTCCTATGATTTAGCCAGCTGCCAGCAGGTGGAGAGAGATACCAATTAGGGCTGTGGAGTACCCCCCCAGCCCCAAGGAGTAGCAGGAGGCACTGGTTCCCCTGTGCTCAGGGCAGACATTACTAATCTCTCCCCGCGCTCATAGCAGACATTGCTAATCAAATTGGCATCTTCCCCACAGAGCCTGCCAGCAGCCTCTGAATCCTTCTCAACACAGCATTCTAGGCAACCGCCACCAGTCAGTCATGAACAGATGAAAAGAAAGCTAATATCCATCTCTAAAATGATTGAGCTCCTTCCCCAGGTATGTAGACCTGCCAAAGAAGCCGAGATGAATCTCCATGAGGAAAGTTTTCAAAACTATTGGTATGCCTGACTTGACTAACGATCTTTTTTTCCCTCATTGAAGTAAAGCACAATGCGTGTGGCAATACAGTGCCCAAAGCACCTGACAATAAAAAAGGCATGCCAGTTTTGTAATCAGTTCCGTCCAGCATTCAAATCCTGACCGGCACACTCTAGATGTGCAAACTCACTTCTCAGACTCAGTTTCATCATCTGGAAAATGGGAACAACTAGAAATATTTCCAAGAGGTGAGATGAAGTTGCTGGGGTCTGGTCTCCCACCAGGGCTGATGAAGATGGGCCCCGGGAAAGGGGAGGGTCGAGGGGTTGGGGGTGCCTGGTGAAATCAGTACAAGTGGATTAAAATGCTCTGTGCTGTGGAATCCACTGGGCTGGCCCCTCCTCTGCTGAATCAGGTTTGCCAGGGGCATTGGCCTAACACATTTGAGCACCTTGGAAACACAAGTCACCATGCATGTGTGGGACAATTATAGCTAACTTGGCCCTGGCCCAAACTTGCTGTGTGACCTTGAACACATCACTTGGTCTGCAACTCTTTAGGTAGGACATCAGAGTGTCAGGATTAGCTTGGTTGCCAAGACCCTCAAATGTGCCTTAATCTCCCAATTGTTCAGTAAAGACCTAGACCTTTTTGCTGAGGGCAGGCCCCCTGCCTCGAGTCCTGCATTGTCTCTATTGCATAAAACACAAAAATTTCTTGTTGCTGTGTCTTCAAGAGGAACAATAAGTTAAAGCCACCTGCAAAACACGCTCTGCCATAATCCTGGATTTTTCCAATTGTTTCCTCAATCTTTTACAGTTGTGGTACTCTTACCCGGTTTGATACAGTGTGCTGTGAAACTTGACTGCATCTTTCCAAAGATTTCAGTGTTGGTTTTCTAAGGATGATTCTCTTTTAACCTCATGTTGGATCTGTTTATAAGTATTCAGTCAACAGTATCTTTAGTATCATCCACCAAGAGAAGGGAAAGCAGTAAAAGAGAAGACAATAATTTATTTGGGGTCTTTGAATTGCACTGCGGGGAGCACAGACTCAGGTAACCGCATGGATGTGTCCCCTTGGGGAGTGAGAGCCAGGAGTCTCCACTAGCAAAATGTGCAAGTATTAGGAAATGTACAGACGCAGTTTTCCAGAAATCGTGATTAGAAGATGAAATTACATGATACCGTCCATCAGTCTTCTGAGTACATTAGGTCAGTTACTAGGAAAATATCTTTCACAGATACTTCACAGAATGGCCAGTTTTTATCCAGAATGCGAAGGCAGCTGCCCTGTGCTCAGCAGCTCCTGTTTCAAAAACCAGGATGAGGTGTTGGTCCCCGAAATGGGAGTCTCTCATGTTCCGAGGTTTTACACAGGTTCACAGTATACATTTCATTGACAAATGGAATTGCCAGAAAGCATTTGAGAGCAGAGAGAATCTTTGAAATTCACACAATCCAACTGGGAAGCAAAGTGCATGTCACCTAAAAAGAAGACCCCCCTCTATGGTCACCTTTTCCCTTCTGCATAGTTCAACATGTTATACAGAAGGAGTGGGGAGTGGAGGTGATTTGCTGATCTGGTTAAAAGAAGGGTGGTTAAGGGGCGCCTGGGTGGCTCAGTGGGTTAAACCTCTGCCTTCGACTCAGGTCACAATCTCAGGGTCCTGGGATTGAGCCTTGAGTCAGGCTCTCTGCTCAGCAGGAAGCCTGCTTCCCCCTTTCTCCCTGCCTGCCTCTCTGCCTACTTGTGATCTCTCTCTCTGCCAAATAAATAAATAAATAAAAGAAGGGTATCTAATGGGCATTTCTAGACTACACCGTCCAGCCAAAACAGAAGACAAACTCTTCCCAAGATCCCATGGAACATCCACAAAGCTACACCACATTCTGAGGCCATAAAACACACCCCTAGCAAATTCCGGAGCATAGATGTCATACACAGTATGCTCTCCACCACAGTGGAGTTAAGTGAGAAATCGATATAAGAAACATATCTGGAAAATTCCCAAGTTTTTAGAGATTCAACAGCACTTCTGACACATGGGTCAAAGAAGTCTCAAAAGAAACTTTAAAATATTCTGTGCTGGGGGCGCCTGGGTGGCTCAGTCGGTTGGGCGTCCAACTCCTGCTTTTGGCTCAGGTCAGGCTCTCAGGGTCCTGGGATCGAGCCCCTTGTGGGGCTCCACAGTAAGCAAGGAGTCTTCTTGAGATTCTCTCCCTCTCCCCCTATCCCTCCCCGCTCAAATAAATAAGGAAGGAAGGAAGGAAGAAGGAAAATCCTTAAAAAAATAAAAATCTGTGCTATTTTAGCACAGGAAATGAAAAAGCACAGGAAAAAGGAAAATGAAAAAAACAAGCAGTTGAAATGTGTGGGGTGCCATGAAAGACGTGCTCATTGGGAAGTTTATAGCATCAAATGCAGAAGTTCGAAAGAAGGAAGAGCCACACAGAATACGTGAGCCAAGGGTGTTTTTCAGAAATGATTCTGCACATTTCGTGAGGGTGGACACATGACATTACACGGACTGCACAAACAAAGAGCAAACCCTTTGGACCCGAGTTCATAACAAATCAATACCAGTTCACCAGATGTCACAAAGGTTCCGCCCCATATTCGTGAGGGGGTGTGGAAGTCGGGGTGGGAAGTATGGGCAAGAGTATCAGATGACAGAGAACCTGTTCCAATTCAGGTTCCGCCGTTCATCACTCGAAAATCAGTACTCGAGAGACACAGACAGTGGGAAAGGAAGGGCTGCTTTATCTGGGGAGCCGGGAATCTAGGAAGATGGCAGAGTGATGTCTCAAAGACCATCTTCCCTGTCCAGGAGGAGCTGGGGGGCATTGAAGGGGAAGGCATGGGGAAAGGGAGGGGGGGCTGCAGGCAGGAGCTGGCCTCACGGCAGCTGTACTTGGATGTGGTCAAGCCTTAAGCTCTGGGAAAGTTTGGTCCTTCTGTCCCAGAGTCCAGCGGTCTGCAAATATCAGGGCCAGTCTGTCCTGCTACAGACCAAGGGACTTAGGTCAGCAAGCAAGGAGTGCAGAAGCTTGAGACAAAGTTATCCGTTCAGACCGGTCGGAGTGCTGTTACAGGAGCTCTGTTCTTTCTCTTCAGTTTTTCTCTAAACCTAAAACTGCTGTAAGAAATAAAGCCTGTGGGCACCTGGGTGGCTCAGTGGGTTAAGCCTCTGCCTTCACCTCAGGTCGTGATCTCAGGGTCCTGGGATCGAGCCAGGAGCCTGCTCCCCCCCCCACTCTGACTGTCTCTCTGCCTACTTGTGATCTCTCTCTCTCTCTCTTTCTGTCAAATAAATAAATAAATAAAATCTTTTAAAAAAAGAAAAGAAAGGAAATAAAGTCTATTAGTCGAAAGGAAAATATATACATAGCAGGATGATTAAAAAAAAAAAAAAGGACAGAACTCTGTGTGTGAGTGTATGTGTGTGTTAACCTAGAAAAATATCTGAGGGGCGCCTGGGTGGCTCAGTGGGTTAAAGCTTCTGCCTTCCGCTCAGGTCATGATCCCAGGGTTATGGGATCGAGCCCCACATGGGGCTCTCTACTCAGTGGGGAGCCTGCTTCCCCCGCCCCCCGCCTGCCTCTGCCTGCTTGTGATCTCTGTCAAATAAATAAATAAATAAATAAATAAATAAAATCTTTAAACAAAAATAAAGAAAAGAAAAGAAAAATATCTGAAAAGACCTATACCGAAGTGTTTATAGTGGTTTTTGAGTTTTAGGATCATGGATGGTCTTGCTTTTCTGACTTCTCTTCCACTTTACAATGTGCATATATTGCTGTAAAGATCATAGGAAACTATAAAACAGTTTTGTCAGCAATGAAGAAAAAGAGGAAGCAGGAGACCATAAATCAGTTTCTAATGACAATTTCTCCTGGGTGAGGTGCCCATAGCGGTTAAAAAGCAACAGTTTCAGCATTGCCTGGTGGCTCTGGCGGTCAAGTGTCTGCCTTCAGCTCAGGTCATGATCCCTGAGCCTGCCTGGCTCCCTGCTTAGCGGGGAGCCTCCCTTGTCCACCGCCCCTCCCCCCAGCTCCTGCTCGCTCCCGCTCTCTCTGTCTCTCTCAAATAAATGAATAAAATCTTAAAAAAAAAAAAAAAAAAAAAACGCATCAGTTTCAAGGTTCAGCCTGATAGTCTAGGCTGCTGCATAAAGGGTAAGGGAGCTGGCAGGGGAGAAGCCCTTCAGGGATCCGCCCCAGCCTTTGCCCAGCTAAGCTCCTCCCTTCCGAGGAAATGAAACTAACTGACTCAGGCAGCAGGAGGGTTCGGAGGAGGCTTCAGCTGTGGCCACAGGCACTCCTGTCCCCAACCTGGAAATCATGTGGGAACTGGAAGAGACCCCAGCCAAGTATCTGGACAAGTTCATTGAATACCGTCTCCTGCCAGACACGAATTTCCGCAGGCAGATCAAAGACGCCGTCCACATCATCTCCACGTTCCTGAAGGAGAAGTGTTTCCAAGGAGCCCCCCACCCTGTGCGGGTGACCAAAGTCATCAAGGTGAGCCCAAACCTCCCTCCCGGGGAAGGGGTGGCTGGTTGGACAACAGGTCCCGTACAGACAGACAGACAGAAACAGGGCAGTTCTTCGGGGCTGGCCGTTTCTGACATATCCATATTAAAAAAAAAAAAAAAAAAAAAAAAAAAAAAAAAAAAAAAA
>NC_081564.1:9989820-10034498 GCF_022355385.1 Mustela nigripes
TAACTTGTTAGAATAGATTCTGGGATGAGGACCTACATCTGGAACTTTTAAATAAATACTCTGCCTGAAGTTTATGAACTGCTATCCTTAGCAACGCCCATTTCAGAGACAGGAAAACTGAGACCCAGCTCTAAGAAATAATTTGTTAATGAACGGCCAGGCTGGGCACTCACAATTTCTGCAGAATCAGGAGCTGTTTAAGACTATATTCGGGGGGCTTCAGCCAACAACAACTGTTATTCCGATGATTTTGTGTGGCTATGAAAGTTGTAAGAGTTGCCTCCCGTAAAGTATTTATTCCACAAAACCAGAGCTGGGGATTGCTGAAAGGGGGTCCGGCGCCAGCTCAGCTTCTCAACTTCCCTGATGACCCAGGGTTCTCTCTCCTTACTGACGTGTAATTAATATACCATGTGATATTAGCTTCAGATACACAATGTATCAATTCGACCATTCTGTATGTTACTCAGTGCTCTTCAAGATAGATGTAGTCACCACCTGTCCCCACACAGTGTTATTACAGTATCACTGACTGTATTCCCTGTGCTGTGCTTTTCATGTCTGGGACTTACTGCATAACCGGAAGTTAGAACTTCTTAATCCCTTTTATTTATGTCGCTCATTCTCCGCCCACCCACCTCCCCTCTGGCAACCACCTGATTGTTCCCTGTATATGAGTCTCTTGTTTTGTTTCATTTTTTAGATTCCACATATAGCATTTGTCTGGCTTATTTCACTTAGCATGATACCTTCTAGATCCATCCACGTTGTGGCGAATGGCGAGGTGTCATTCTTTTTATGGCTGAAGAATATTCCTCTGTGTGTGTGTGTGTGTGTGTGTGTGTACTTACCACATCTTCTTTATCCATTCATCTATGGATGGACACTTGAGCTGCTTCCATATCTTGGCTATTATAGTCTTACCATAAGCATTTTTGCATGTATCTTCTCAAATTAGTGTTTTAATTTTCTTTGGGTAAATACCCAATAGTGGGATTACTAGATCATAAGGCAGCTCTATTTTTAATTTTTTGAGGAACCTCCATACTGTCTTCCACAGTGGCTGTTCCAATCTCCATTCCCTCCCACAGTGTACGCGGGGTCCCTTTTTCCCCCATCCGCAGTAAGGACCCAACCTTTCTATGGTATCGTGGTCTGGTTAAGAGAATAAATTTTGAAGGGTTCCTGGGTGGCTCAGTGGGTTAAACCTCTGCCTTCAGCTCAGGTCATGATCTCAGAGTCCTGGGATCAAGCCCCGTTTTGGGCTCCTTGCTCAGCGGGGAGCCTGCTTCCCCACCCACTCTCTGCTTGCCTCTCTGCCTATTTGTGATCTCTGTCAAATAAATAAATGAAAACTTTAAAAAAAAAAGTATAAATTTTGAAAGCAGAGAGCACCGGCTGGCTGTGAGACTTTTTTTTTTTTTTTTTGGTTGTGAGACCTTGAGCAAGTCATTTCACCCCTCTGTGCTTCACCCTCCTCCTCTGTGACTCCCAGCGCCTGGTAGGGCTGGGATTCTATGATGTATGTAAACCACCCAGCACGGGCCAGTCTACGCTATAGAATCCTATACACGATAGTAAAGGTTAGGGAGTAAAGAACACAGATGCTAGAACGAGACAGCCAGGGTTTGAATTGCACCTCTGCCCCCTCTTACTGGGAGGCTGGGCTGTTGTACCCCCTCTCTGAGCACTTTGTTGCCACACCCGTGAAGTGGGGTCTGATAACAAGAGTACAGGAGTCGCAGAGTCCTCTGGGCATTATGGGAGCTGAGACTGCTGATGCCCTCAATGCATAGGCTAAGGCTCAAGCATGTTAGTGATTGTCCTCGTCATTTTATATAGGGAGGCTCTCCTCAATGACGGTTCTCATTCTCCTCGTCTGTTTTAGGGTGGCTCTTCAGGCAAAGGCACGTCCCTCAGAGGCCGATCAGATGCTGACCTTGTGGTTTTTCTTAGCAACCTTGGGAGTTTTCAGGAGCAGCTTGACAAAAGAGGAGAGTTCATCCGAGAAATTAAGAGGCAGTTGGAAGCCTGTCAAAGAAAAGAAATCTTTGAAGTGCGGTTTGAGGTTGGGAGTCTGCAGTGGGAGAAGCCCCGAGCCCTCAGCTTCTGGCTCAAACACCCCTATCTCCCTGAAGAGGTGGAGTTTGATGTGCTGCCTGCCTTTGACGTCCTGGGTAAGCGCGCACGTGTGCACGTGTGTGTGTGCACACACACCCACACGCATGCGCGCACACACATGCACGTGTGTGTGTGCATACGCACGCCTGCACACGCGCGCGTGCACACACACACATACACATGCACACACGGCTTTCTGCCCTTGTCCTGCGTCAAGGCTTCTTTCTCTCTTCATATTTCTGAGCAGAAATCTCCCACAGCTGTAGATTCTGACCCTGTCAGGACATCCCGCAAAGTGGGGAGAAGATCTTAGATTGAATGAGGTCATAACCGGCCACAGGGGTGACAGGAAACAGCAAACTGGCACAATCTGGGGGCAAGACGTTTCTCGGGGAATTCCTATCCGGCTGGCTGCTTGTACTTGGGCATTCTCTGGCTGAAAATGAGGCAGCGTAGGCCCGGCCTAGAGTCAACACGTGAACTGCCTCTTTTACCCCAAACACGAGGAGACCTCGCTAAACTTAGCTGAGGGTTGGAATCTCTAGATAATCTGCAGAAACATTTGGACGAGGTTCGATTCCCCCAGTACAAAACTGGTTAAACCAGTCCAGCGAGGTCATGCACTTGCTTTCAGCATTAAATGGTCATCTGCCTTAAGCTCTTACACAGGGTCTGGCCCAGGGGAGGTGTTCAAAAATGTAAGTTCCCCAACTGTGTCCCAAGGCACCCTTGGGGACCACAGTGAAGTAACTCACAGGGGTGAATGGAATAGGTTAGATTTTTAATTTTGGAGGGAAACACCGTGACAGCTGTCGGATGCCACAGAAACGACAACTGGTCCCTCGTACTCAACTACGTACATGGAACTGGGGTGGGTTTTATTGTTGTTGTTTGGGTTTTTTTTTTGTGGTTGTTGGTTGGTTAGTTTTTGCGGGTTTTTTTGTTTTTTGTTTTTGTTTTTGTTTTGTTTTGTTTTGTTTGGCAGAGGGGACCTGTGAGAATAATACCAAAACTCGAGAAGAACCTGGAAATGAGAACGTTTGGGAGAACTTTCCTTGGTGCTACGTCTGGTGTTGGGAGCTGGCATTCCATTGGCCACCAAAATAATAAGAGGGAGAGAGAGAGGGGGAGGAAGGACATGCCAGGCGGAGGGAACCAGCACAAGCAAAGGCCCGGAGAAGAGAGATCAGGATACACTGGGGGACCTGAAGGATGCTGAGGATGAACAGAGGGTAGAGGGACAGGGGGAGTGGGGAAGGCAAGGAGGGAGGGAGCTGATCCTGCAGAAGCCTGGACCCTTGGCCGTGGATTTCTCCGGAACACGTTGGGTAGCTGTGGAAGGGTTTCACTCAGGGTCAGATTTCTGTTTTAGAACGACAGCCCAGCTGTAGTGTGGAAACAGGTGGGAAGAGGGGTAGGACCAGAGGACAGAGACAGCTGATCAACAGTGATAAGCACAGATCACCCACAGGCACCTGTTGTGGACCAGGCATTGTTCTCTGGCCCTGTGTGAGCCCAAGAGGGAGCATAAGTACAGAAATAAATGGAATGATACCTGCTGGGACAAAAAACGTAAGAGGATTGACACAATGGAGAGCAACGGAGGGTGGAGGGTGTTTTCAGACAGAGTGATGACGGAGAGTCCCCTGAGGAGGTGACATCTGAGCTGAGGCCCAAGGGATGGGAAGGAACCCACCTGGGGAAGATCTGGGGGCTCCAGCAAGTGCAAAGGCCCTGAGACAGGAATGAGCTTGGTGTGTTTGAAGATGAGATGGAAGGCCACGTGGTGTCCATGGCAAGGGAGCAATGTAGGAGGCGAGATGGGAGCGGTGGCAGGAGACAGAACACATCTAGTTTCCGAGGCCATTGCAGGGATGCTGGATGTTATTCCAGATGTTGTAGGGAGCAAGAAGCCACATGCCCATGTTTTGAAACGCCTCTCTGGGAGCTGGGTCGAGAATGGGCTGTGGGGGAACCAGTGAGGAAGCTGCTGCCCGAAGTCCTGGTGGGAGAGAGGGGTGATGGCCGCCTGGACGGAGTGACAGCAGGAGATCTGGGAGAAGGGAAGGTTGGGGACAGACTCCAGGCCCCTCCTGCTGTGCCCCACGTTCCACAAGCTTGTTGCCCCAGAACAACTGAAAGAACCCTAGAGAAGCACTGACATCTTCAGGTTGTGGATTTGTCCCTAACAGGTCAGTGGACCAATAACGGCCAACCTAACCCTGAAGTCTACATCACGCTCATCCGAGAGTGCCAGATGCTGGAGAGAGAGGGCGAGTTCTCCACCTGCTTCACGGAGCTGCAGCGAGACTTCCTGAGGCAGCGCCCCACCAAGGTGAAGAGCCTGATCCGCTTGGTCAAGCACTGGTTCCAGAAGGTATGTTTCTCCCGCCTGGGGAGCGGAGGAGGAGGAGGAGGAGGAGGAGGAGGGAGCGAAGGAAGGGGGGAGGACTATGGAATGGAGGGAGAGGGAGGGCGGGGAATCCAGAAGGATGAGAGGGCAGGAAGGGGGGAGGAGGGAGGGGGTAGTGGGGAAGGAGGGGCTCCCTGCTCAGCGGGGAGTCTGCTTCTCCCCCCTCCCTCTGCCTCTCTCCCCAGCTCCTGCTCCCTCTCTCGTGCACACCATCTCTCTCCTTCTCACTCAAAGAAATAAATAAATAGGATCTTTTAAAAAAGTAATTAATTAAGGCAAAGCAAGACCATCCTTTATTGGCCAGACATCCTGGTTTGCTGGGCAAGGAAATAGGATCACGGAGGCGGAGCATCTTAGAACTTACAAAAGGGGTTCTTGATAAGTGTAAGCACTGCCCCCAAGGATATTGAAAATTCATGAGGACGTTTTTGGTAACCATGGTGATGGGGGGCAAGGATGCTACTGACAATCAGTGGAAAGAAGCCAGGAATATCCGTTGTTTTACCATGAGCAAAATAGTCCCCCACGATGAGGAACTGTCTCTTTCCCTCCATCCCTCGGCTCCCTCCGTGCCCCTCCCCCCCCTCCCCTCTCCCTCTCTCTTCTTTCCCATAAAACAACACAGGAATCCCTCCCTACTCTAACTCCACTCACCACCACCATCACCACCTGCAACTTACATGCCACATTGCTGTGTGTTTTGAGTCTATATTTTCAAGTACCACAAAGCATTCCTATCATTTTCCATACCTAAAGCTCATTTCAACTATGTGTGTATTTACCACGTTTTCCACCATCAGCTCTTTCTTATATCTCTATCCTTCCTCCGGGGATCATGTTCCTTCTTCCTAAAGTGTGTCCTGGAAGATTTATTCATTTATTTATTATTATTATTTTTTTTGCTTGTTTTTGCTGACAGTCTTCTGATAATGAGCTCTTAGTTTTTGTTTGCCTGAAAATGTCTTGATCTTAACCTTCATCGTTGATGGGTACTTTTGCTGTGTTGGCAGCCATTTCAGTACAAGGAAATATATTACTCCGTCTTCCAGGGTCACTAGTGAAAAGTCAGTTGTCATGTCAGTCTAACCATAGATCTTTGTAGGTAATGTGTCTTATTCCCCTGGCTGCATTTATATTTTTCTTTTTGTCTTTGATTTTGTTTCATTTCAATGTGAGGTGTCTTTTTTAAGATTTTATTTATTTATTTATTTATTTATTTATTTATTTATTTGACAGAGAGATAGAGAGAGCCAGAGAGCACAAGCAGAGGGTAGCAATGGCAGAGGGAGAAGAAGAGGCAGGCTCCCCTATGAGCAGGGAGCCTGATGCAGGGGTTGATCCCAGGCCCCGGGGATCACGACCACAGCCAAAAGCAGATGCCCAACCAACTGAGCAAGCCAAGTGCCCATGTCTGAGGTGTCTTAATAATGATTGCTTTTTGCTTCTCCCGCCTGAAGTTCACTGGTACCTTCCCTGGGATTCCTGAATCTGTGAATGGATATCTTTCTCCAGTTTTGGAAACTCTCAGCCATTCTCCTCTAACATTGTCTTTCTCTCTCTTCCTCGCCTCCTAGACCTCCAGTTAAATGTATGTTAGACTTCACTCTATCCTTCATTATCTTTATACCCTCTTACACATTTTCCATCTTCCTGCCTCTCCATGCTTTATTCGTAACAGTTTATTCTAACATACTCTCTAATTCATTAATCTCCCCCTTTAGTGTATCTAATTTGCAGCTGAGTTATTAATTACAGTTTTTGTGAAGTTTTGTTCAATGATTTTAATTTTATTCTCTTTCAAATATGCTAAGTTACTTCTCATGGCTTCTAATTTCCTGTAGTTCAAGCTCTTCTTTTATTTCCGTAAACAGAATATTTCTAGTTGTTTTAAAGTCTCTATGTGATTCTTCAATATTTAAAGTTTTGTGGACTTATTAGTATTTTCACTTTTTTTTTTTCCTGATGGTTATTACTCTTGGTGTCTTATTTCCTTGTGTACCTGGTTATTTCTGTGCCGGTCCTGGTACTTGAAAATTACTTCTGAAATCATTTGAGGCTTTGGGTTTCATATCTTACTCCAAAGGGAATTTTGTTTGGCTCTTAGGAAATCTACAAGTTCTTCCTCTCAGTTGATTTTCACAGTATCCTTATGGGCTTGGTGCTATGATGACCCTTCACCTGGAGGGTTTGAAAAACGAGGCTCCATGAGTCTAAGTTGTCTTCCTGGAATTGGGCACCAATGGAGCCAAGATTCAAAGCCACATCACTCGGAATCCAGAGCCCAGGGGCACCTGGGTGGCCCAGTGGGTTAAAGCCTCTGCCTTTGGCTCAGGTCATGATCCCAGGGGCCTGGGATTGAGCCCCACATCGGGCTCTCTGCTCAGCAGGGAGCCTGCTTCCTCCTCTCTCTCTGCCTGCCTCTCTGCCTACTTGTGATCTCTGTCTGTCAAATAAACAAATAAAATCTTTAAAAAAAAAAAAAAAAAAAAGAATCCAGAGCCCAAGCTCTTAGCCCAGGAGCGAGTAAACATTTTTCCATAATGCCCTAGGTAGTAAATATTTTAGACCTCGTGGGCCACATGGTCTCTGTCACAACTACTCGAGTCTGTATTATGGAAGCAGCCTAGACTCCATGGGAATGAATGGCCGTGGCTTTGCTCCACGGAAATGTTATTTACCAAAAGCAAATTTTGTAAATGTTGTAAATGTTATTTACAAAAGCAGATGGCAGGCTGGATTTGGCCTTTGGGAAATGTGCTTTCTGCCCCAGCTGGACAAGTGCACGTTTCTGATTCCTTTTCCTCCTCTCAGTGTAAGAAGAAGCTTGGGAAACCACTGCCGCAGCAGTATGCCTTGGAGCTCCTGACAGTCTATGCCTGGGAGGAAGGCAGCAAGGAAACAGAGTTCAGCATGGCTCAGGGATTTCAGACCGTCTTGAAATTAGTCCTAAACTACCACCAGCTCTGCATCTACTGGACAAAGTATTACGACTTTGAAAACTGGATTATTGGACAATACCTGCAGGGGCAGCTTGCAAAACCCAGGTACTCCATCTCCACCTGGGTCAGCTCCCCGACGTAAATGAGCCCCTGGAGGCAGGCGTGGCACCTTGGCAATGAGGGCACCTCATGTGCTGGTCCTCTTTCTTGGCCAGCCGTTGTGCTGAGCCTTTTCCTGCTGGCATCTGATTTATACAACAGCCTCCAACCCTGTGAGGCCTGCCTCTCCATACCTACAGTACGGATGGGTAAACTGAGGTTCTGAGGGGTAAGGAGCTACGCTTAACAGAAAATAAGAGGAAGGGCCAAAATTTGAACTAAAATACCAACAGCTAGAGCGATGATCCTAATTGCTCCCGGGGATTAAGGGCTTGCTGTAAGACTAACGCCCCAGGAAACAGCACCCCGCTCCTGTCCTGAGTCCCAGCCTGTGCCAGGCTGGTGTTTTGCCCTGCTGGGAGCGTCTGAATCCCCCAGACACAGCCCTGGCTTGTCACCCATCTTTCTCTCACTGTTTCTCTCCAGGCCTGTGATTCTGGACCCGGCTGACCCAACGGGAAATGTGGCGGGTGGAGACTCATACCCCTGGCGGCGGCTGGCAGAGGAGGCCCAGGCCTGGCTGAGCTACCCATGCTTTAAGAAAGGAGATGGGTCTCCAGTGGGCTCCTGGGACGTGCCTGTGAGACGTTCTGCTTCCTCCCTCTCACCCTCCCCCCACCCCCTCTACACAGCATGGGGCATGTGAAACTGATGCATTCTAACGTACTTGTAAGCGACTACGGTCATTATCTGGCGTGTACTGACCTCTCGTTACGTTCTAAGTCCTGTGCGGAGCATCTCGCGTGTTTTGTCCCATCTCTAACCTCCCATCGTGTCCCTTGAGATAGGCGTGTCCTACTCTCCCCATGTCCCAGGTGACGAAGCAGGCTTAGAGCAGTCAAGTGACCTTCATTCTCTCCAGAGAAAGTGTTCTTTGCTCGAATTCATATCCATAGGGTCCCGGGCTGTGCTCCATAGTTTCCGTCATCTTGGCCCCGTTCAGAGGCTTCCTGGGACGTGCATATCCCCTGTCCAGACTTCACTCTTCAGCTAACATGATGATGGCCAGAGGCAGCTCTGTCGGCAGCCCCAGCGGGCTCATTCCTCTATGAATAAGAAAAAATCATAACAACCACCGCTTACTGAATATTTGCTTCGGGCTCAGGTTCTGTCCTAAATGCTCCCTTATTTCATTAAATCATCACAACACCCTTTGAGGTGTGTGTGTGTGTGTGTGCTACTCCCAATCTTACATACGAGAAAAGGAGGCTCGGAGACGTGAAGTCACCTGCTCCAGGACATTTATCTAGGGAGCGGTAGAGCTGGGACCTGGAGTGAGTGGACTCTAACACCAGTTCTCGGCGCCCCCGTGCTTGGCTCTCCCTGTGTCCACGCAGGGAGTGGCCTTCAGAGTTGCCCAGCCCCAGTCTGGGGGTGCTCAAATCCGTCCCTGGATGTGGGCAAGTCAGAAAGGGGCACAGCCTTGAACATGGGGCTCTCTGTAGTCGAGGCAAGTCTCAAGGGGCTGACTGCTGGCATCTGTCGGCTGACCCCTGCCCCAGCCGCTGAGACTTCTTTGTCCCTCCTCAAGAGGGATCCGGGGGGTCCTGTCTCACAGTATGCACCTTAACTGCTCACGGAGACCCAGCGCCAAAATGGAAGGATCGGTTCTCCCAGTGATCATGTGCTTTATGCTTTCAGCTTGCGGAAGACGTCGAGGACATCTGGGCAACTTGTGAGCACAGGATGTATTCTCCCGAGGCTTATGGATGGCACTCTGTAGCTGCTGGGAGGAGCCTCAGCGCAGGCATGATGCCGTCCACTGCCCCGAAGGAAGATGACTGGGCGTGTGCCATCCTCTGAGCACCAGTGAGCCTTCAGGGAAGGGTTCCAGAATCATCCAGGCCTACCCCCTCATCTCGGAGGTCAGGGGAGGTCCCTTGATCCAGAGGGCAGAAGACGACTCCGATCCTAACAGTGAGCTGGTGTCAGACCTGAGACGGGCATGCAGGCTTCCTGACCCCCACCCTTCCCCTTGTTCTGGGCTCCGCCTCCCCTCAGCAGTGAGTTCCCTGCAGCCTCACCTGCCCCAGCCTGGCCTCTGACCATCCTCTCTGGGAGACAACCAGAGAGACTTCACTTTCTTCTGTGTTCCTGGTGCGGGGTCTGCTGTCCAATTTATCATCAGTAACAATAAAAAGATCAGCAAATGCCATGTGTTGGGTGTTTATTAACTGCAAGTCCCATGGCCAAGAGCTATATATCTGTATATTATAGGTGTGCATATATAAACCGATTCAACTTGAAATATGTATTGAGCACCTACTGTGTTCTGGGCTTTGGGATCCCTGCCTCCTGGTCTGATGTTTGCGTGCACTGACTTTTAATAGTGGATTATTCTGGATCCTTCTAACTTTCAGAAGGATCTAAGACTGGCCTCTTTGGTTCATCCCCTGTCTACATTTCTGATTATTTATGGGGGAGAAGTTTCAGAACTGCCCTGTCTGATGCAGTAGCCCTGAGTCCCACGTGGCTCCCTGGGCACTGGAAATGCCGCTGGTCCAATTCCAGATGTGCTGGGGGGACTTTGTTAAACATATGCCTGGTTTCAGGGACTTAGCACGCACATGCCAAAAAAGAATGTCACATCTTTTTTTTTTTTTTTTTTTTTTTTTAGGACTATTTTTTTGAGAGAAAGAGAGAGGGCATGAGTGGGGGACGGTCAGAAGGAGGGGGAGAAACAGGCTTCCCGCTGAGCAGAGAGCCCGATGCGGGGCTTGATCCCAGGACCCCGGGATGGTGACCTGAGCCAAAAGCAGACCCTTAACCCACTGAGCCACCCAGGCACCCCAAAAATGTCACATTCTTGACAACTGATCATGTTTTATACTGATTGCATGCTGAAATGACAAAACTTTTTGAGATATTGAGTTCAATCAAAGCAGACTTTTCTGTTTCTTTTTGCTCTTTACCACGGCTCCTAAAAATGTTAAAATTATACCCTGTGGCACACCTTTGATTTCTATATATTCCACAGCTCTGTCCCAGAAGGTGACTCGCTGGATTCAAGAGTACACTAGGCCATCAGACATAGCCACACTGTCTCATCCTTGGTACCAAAACCAGCATTTCATTTACAAGGCTTGAAATATTAAAAAACAAAACAAAACAAAACAAAAAACACCCCAGGACCAAGCATGCTCTTGTCACCTGGGTCACCGGTCACCTTGAGTGGCTGACCAAGTCTTGGGCTTGTCCATCTTCCTACTCCTGCTTTTAAGTCTCCAGCATCCCTGTGAGTTGAGTTTTATTCTTGTTGTTATAATAACACACTGAGGTCAGGGCAATTGCTTGGGGTCACCTGGCAAGCGAGAGACAGAGCCTAAACTTGAACCCTAGTCCTTGTTCGGGATCTCATCATGCCCTTGATCACTGCTGCATGGTCTTAAGGTGTCTTTGTTCCCCACTCTGGCGTCCCCGAGAAGACATCTACCCCAGGGAGCTCCCAGGAGAGGGGGTCTCAGCTGCTGCCCTTCCAAATCCATCCACACGCTGACAGCCAAGTCACCCCACACATGAGCTGCTCAGTGAGGCAGGAGCACTAAGGCAGCCCTGTTCCTGGGAGACATGGGGCTCCTCTGACAAGTCACAGGGCTAAAGGATTCCCCACTGGTCTTGCTGACCTTCTCTAGACTGCAAAGTCAGCTTTTCTAACTTCTTGCCTTTGTTCAGAGTCAGACTCAGACTCAATCAATCAAGGCCTACCCTTGATTGAAAGGCCTACTTCCCGGAGGCCCCCATCTTCCTCCTCAATTTCTCTTGCATATTTAATCCTACATCAGCTTCATGGGGTTACCCAGATCACCAGGTTTATACCCAAAGAATACAAAAACACTGATTCGAAAAGATACATGCATCCCTATGTGTATTACAGCCTTATTTACAACATGCAAATTATGGACGCAGCCCAAGTGCCCATCGATCGAAGAATGGACAAAGAAGGTATGGTGTATATACGCAATGGAATATTACTCAGCCATAAACAAGCCTGAAATCTTGCCATTCGTCACAACATGGATGGATCTAGAGAGTATAACGCTAAGTGAAATAAGCCAGTGGGAGAAAGACTAATACCATGTGATTTCATTACTATGTGGAGTTTAAGAAACAAAATAAACGAACAAAGGAAAAAAGAGACAAACAAACAGACTCATAACTATAGAGACCAAACAGGTGGTTGCCAGCGGTGGGGACTGGGAAGGGGTGTCAAACAGATAAAGGAGATTAGGAGCACACTTACCTGAGTAATGTACAGAATTACTGAATCACGGTCTGGTGCCCCTGAAACTAATATAAGACTGTATGTTAAATACACGGAAATTAAAAATAATAATAGTAATCCAAATTGGAATCAGCTGTTGGAATCTAAACTCAAAATGTTTTTCCCTTTTCCTAGCCAAATGCACTTATCTCAATTATTCTGCTTCCAACAGTGAAAGCAATTAATCTTTGTAAATCCACGGGAGAGTCTCCTGGAAATCATGGTTACTATTAAAATGTAATAATAAATAAATCTTATATGGGGGGGAAGCCCTGGCCTCCCGTGGCCCTCTCTATTTCTATGTTAATTTTCACTCAATGTATGAAGTTTCACCCAAAATATGGGGAGGCAGTGGATTGGAATCATATAAATAAGTTTAGGAAAAATGACATCGATGTTCTAGTGAGACCGCCATCCATGAACTTGGAGTTTCTCTTCACTGATTTTTTAATGACACTGTAACTATTATAATTTTTCACTGTGTACATATCTCATGTCCTGTCATATTAGTCTTACATATTTGTTTCTATGTTACTGTACTCAGTATGCTTTCTTTAATTATATTTTGGCATTTGGTTCCTGGAAGACCTAAATGTCTTCTTAAATATTTTTATTTGTTATTTATTTGAGAGAGAGAGAGAGCAAGAGAACACAAGTGGGGGTGGAGGGGCAGAGAGAGTGGGAGAAGCAGACCTCCCCCCCCCCCCCCCCCGAGATCAGGACCTGAGCCGAAGGTAGACACTTAACCAACTGAGCCCCCAGGCGCCCCTGACTTTGTCAATTTTGTGCAATAAACTTGAATTATTCTATGACCACAATTTTCTTGCAAAAATAATAAAGCGTTTTGGATAAGCATGTCTCTCCTGCTAAGCTCTGGCAAAGCCAGCCGGCCCAGGGTTATAGAAAGCTCTAGGCGCTGGTATGCTGAGCTGCTGGTTCCTGCACACAAAGTCATGAGGTTTAGAAACAAAGGGGCAGGTGTGTAAGGAGGAAGGAAGTGATCAGATGAAAATCACAGCGCCTCAGTCACACATTTCTACATTCTCAGAGGTCTTACCCCACTTCCTGGCAAGGAAATGAAACTGAGAAAAGTAACTTTTAGTCCACAGAGATGAGGACGCAGCCAGAAGGGCTGGCAAAGGGAGGAAACGTGTGGTATGAAGCTGAAGGTCCAGAATTGATGCTGAGGTCCCCCACCTCAAGAAAAGAGGAATTTTAAAGTAATCTCACCTTTGAAGACCAGAGTTAGCGCTCCCAACCACCCACACAAAGCCCTCCCTGCTCACCCCGTTGAGTCTCCCTTCCTCCAGCTCCGCAGAGCCCTCCCCAACCTGCAGAAGCGCTTCCTTCCTTCCGTGTTTCAGACCTAAGTTCTCCTCCTCCATTCCGTCCTGCCCCTGGGTCAGGGGTCTCACAGCTTCTGCTCACAAGTGGTGCTTCCACGCAGGGTCCAGCAACAGAAGTACATTTTTTTCATCCCTTCCCTGTGATTTCTGGAGTCTAGGGCAGTAGTTGAAGGCTTGTGGATGTGAGCAGCCCACCATCTTCATCCAAAATTTTGACCCTCTGCTTTCTCCTTTCTCAACATCCCTCAAATGTTCTGGTCCCTTGACGGCGACCTTTCTTGATTTCTAATCCATTGAGTGAGCCGCACAATCTTTGCTTTCGTTTGGATAGAATCTAGCGGGCGTGTACAGAATACCATCCCCCCCCATGGGGGATTTCTAAAGTGACCTGTGAATCAAGAAGAGGACTAATGGATGGGAGAGCATGAAACCAGGGCTCTATGGCTGAGGGCACCTGGCTTGAAGCCCCCCAACACCCCTCCACAACATCAAACCTAGAAAACCATCTTCTTCCTACACTTGAATACCTCCCAGGGATGTGCCACTCACTCCCCAAAATACAAACCCGGTGCACACAGTGGTAGTCTCGCACCTCTTCCTCTGGTTCACTATGAACTTTGAAGTTCATCCTCTGTTTCCTTTAGGTTAAGGCAGACTTCAGGAAGTCCTCATTAACATTCATTGCTGCTGGAGATACACTCCAAATCAGAGTATATCCCTGACCCTGAGTGATGAGACAGAGGACTAGTGAAGTTTTGAGTGACAGGGAGGGGGAGATGCACTGGGAATGAGCTCAGGTTCTGGTCCACTGGGTAGAGGAGCAACAGCCAAGCCACCAGAAAGGGAGAAGACAGGCATGAAGACAGAAACATCAATGAGCTACCTGGTAGATTCAGGTCTCCTCTTCGCAGCTTTCTATCCACCTCGTTTTGTGCAGGTCCCCAAAGAGACTTAACTCCCCCTGTAGCTTTATAATGTCGTAAAATGTAGTATTGTGTGAGGTATCATTCTATGCTGATCTTCCTTCCTCCTTTCTCCTCCTTAAAATAATTCTTACAGACCGACTCCAGAATGATACACTTGAAGTTTAAAAAAAAATGGAATTCTAAACATTTTGAAATTGCATTAAATGTATACACTATTTAGGAGGAGGTGGCTCCTGTGGGAACACAGTGCTACTAGTACTGATAACTTGCGCTGGGTTCGGGTCCATTCTGAAAACTTTCCAGCTATGGGGCACCTGGGTGGCTCAGTGGGTTAAGCCTCTGCCTTCAGCTCAGGTCATGATCTCGGGGTCCTGGGATCGAGTCCCGCATCGGGCTCTCTGCTCAGCGGAGAACCTGCTTCCTTCTCTCTCTCTCTGCCTGCCTCTCTGCCTACTTGTGATCTCTCTCTGTCAGATAAATAAATAAAATCTTTTGAAAACTTTCCAGCTATGTATGTGACCTTGGCCGAGGTGCTTCCATTCTCTGTACCTTAACCTCCTCCTCCATCAAATGGGTATGATAAGAACAGCACTTACAGGGGTGCCTGGGTGGCTCAGCGGGTTAAGCCTCTGCCTTCAGCTCAGGTCATGATCTCAAGGTCCTGGGATCGAGCCCCACATCGGGCTCTCTGCTCAGCGGGGAACCTGCTTCCCCGTCTCTCTCTGCCTGCCTCTCTGCCTACTTGTGATCTCTCTTTCTGTCAAATAAATAAAATCTTTAAAAAAAAAAAAAAAAGAATAACAATTACATCCTGATTGTTGGGAGAACTCAATGGGAGAGTGGACGAAAAGCAGGAGGGACACCTGTTCTGCATGTCTTCTTTGTTAGTGGGGATGTTTGGAATGCCTCCTTCAGCCAGGGAGCCTGCCAGGGGATCTCGTCCTCCCGTGAATCCTGCACGTTTCTTAAATGCTCAGGGTCCGTGGTTCGGCGAGAGCGCTTGCGCTCTGTGCACCTGCTACTGCCCAGGCGTCTCCTTCAGGCGTGCGCGGTTCACAGGAGCTGGGGGCCGGGCGGGGCAGGGGGCGCGGGTCCAGGGGAGGCGGGCCCAGTGCTGGAAGCCCAGAGGCGGAGAAAAAGAAACCAGGCCTGGGACTGAAAGGCGGAAGTGTGTGCAAAAGTCCGGAGCTGCGGAAAAGAAATGAAACTGAAAGCGGGAGGGGAGTGGCATGTCCGCGAGCTTGGGAAGGAGGGACGCGTGGGCAGGCTGGGGCAACCGTGCCGCTCCACCCCCGGCCTCTGCGCGCAGAGCCCAGGAGGCCTGGGGTTTGCAGGCACCGGGGAGCGCGCAGAGCGAGAGAGGGAAGCCGGGGCGCACCAGGGTACCTGAGCCGGGCCATGGACGTGTACCACACCCCCGCCGCCGCGCTGGACAGCCTGGTGGCCCGCAACCTGCTGCCGTCCTCCGAGTTCCTGGCGGCTGCGCGGCGCGCCCTGGGCGACCTGGCAGCCTCACTGCGTGAGCGCGGGGGCCGCACGGCTGCCCAGCCTTGGAGGGTGCTGAAAATCGCCAAGGTAGGCGCCTTGGGGAAGGGTTGAGGGGTGTCACCTAGAAACAGGAGCAATCCTTGGCGCATTACCTTGGGCTTCGATTTAAACAACACACGCGCTATGCGCCAGCGCTGTTGGAAGTGCCCTGAAAATAGACAGCACATCACAGCCCCGCCGGGTAGGGACAATTAACCCCACCTGACACATGGGAAACCGAGGCACAGAGACGAAATCATGTTTCGGCGCTTGTAAAAAATCCAAAATTCATGGACTCACTCAGTGCTTCACCTGGTCCAGACAGACTCCAGTCCTCACACCACAACCGGATCCTAAGGGTGCAGAATCACAGGTATTCTATAACAGCTATAATAGCCATAATAGCCTAATTTACTGAGAAACTACCCAATAACAATAATCGTCTCGTTAAATGAGTCATCTCGCTTAATCTTCACATTCAGTGAGGTGGGGATTATTGTCCCTGTTTTAGGACTTGAGAAACTGGGACTGGATGTGGGTGAGCCACTGCCACGGGCCACTTTTTGTCACCTCAGGATGCCCACAGACTCAGGGAGGAGACGGGCGTCACCCACGAGACTCTCAGCACAAACTCAGGGGCACCAGGGTTGCATCAGGCGAAGCTGGCTGGAGTAGAGGGGACTTGGAGCTTGTCCGGGAAGGGAGATGACCCCAGAACAGCTGGTGGTTTCCTAGGGCTGAGGCTTGGCTTGGGAGGTAGGGAAGGGGAAGGAGAGACTTGAAGCCTGTGAGATGTGGAGGTAGATTTCTGCCTTGGAGGTGGACAGGAAGAAGTTCTTTGGAGCGAGAATTTAGGAACCTCTAAAGCTTTGGCATCCTTCACTTCCCTGGAAAATCTGGAAATAGCTCTCGTGGCTGAAAGTAGCTTATGGCCTTCTGATCTTTCCAGGCTTTGAAGGAGGCCGTGGTGAAGTAGGTAAGGGCTACGGGCTACCTTTCCAGTCTTGAGATGCTGCTCCCTGCGGAAGGGGCTCCTTGGAAGAATGGCTGATTCCAGGGCGGGGGTAAGATGTGCGACATGAGCGGGGGGACTTCTAGGTAGACCAGAAAGCAAGGAAGGCGTGGCTGGCCTCTGGAGTCCTGTCAGAAGACACCCCTCCCCCAGGGCCAACATGAAGGGGCTCCCCTGCTCCAGCTAGGACCACCAAAAACGTCTCTTGGCATTGCCAAATGTCCCCTGGGACATATGTCACCACCAGCCCCCCATTGGGGACCACCATGTTCAAGATGAAATGACACAGTGGCAGAAATTTCTTTTTAAATCGTGTAAGAGGGGCGCCTGGGTGGCTCAGTGGGTTAAGCCTCTACCTTCAGCTCGGGTCATGATCCCAGGATCCTGGGATCGAGCCCTGCATCGGGGTGTCTGCTCCGTGGGAAACCTGCTTCCTCCTCTCTCTCTGCCTGACTCTCTGCCTACTTGTGATCTCTGTCTGTCAAATAAATAAATAACATATTAAAAAAATAAATAAATCGCATAAGGAAGAAAAGAGGGGTCAAATTAATGTGGCAAAGGTCTTCTTTACAACCCTTTCTTCTTTTGTGAAGGTTTAAAAATGTTCATAATAAACAGTATTTTTTAGTGAGTTAATCTATGGGGGAGGGGTACAGGAAGAATGTAGGCTTGGAGCGGGACCTCGGACCTCCCAGAGTTGACCTCCTGAGTTCAAAGCACTCTGGGCGGGGAGTTGGTAAGCAACCTGCCCTGCACTTTCGTTTCCGTTTCCTCCTTGGTGAAGTGAGAGCAATGGTGATACGTTTCTCCCAGGCTTATTAGGGAGCCTCCACGACACGATTGTATGCAAAAGAACTCAGTCTGCCATATTTCTCTTTGCTCTGCCCTGTTACCCCTTGGTTGGCAGCCCCTGATGTGAGGAGCTGGCGACAAAGGAACTGGGATACCATTGGGGTAATGAGCGATCCCAGCTTGGTGGGGGAGGTGCCCCTGGAGGGCTTTTCTGGTCTTTTCTGGCTGTTACTCAACTCACTCCACCGAACCTCCCTGTCTTGTGTAACCACAAGGAAATCACATCAGGGGTATTGCTTGGAAGTGAAATTATGGCTTGGCAGACATTTGACAGGGGGGCGATTCTGATCGTGTGTGTTTCCTTCCGGAGTCTTCGGTGGACAGCTTTACAGGAAGAAACACCTGTCAGAAAAGTCCCGAAAATTCAGGGAGTCCTATCACAGCTCCAGACCACATCCCAGGCAAAGGTCACAAATGTGTTCTGTAAAACAGAATTTGTTTCACCGACGGTTTTCATTTTTTAAAAAACTTAAAAATTTTGAACTCACGACTACGGTTGACATCGGTTGCCAACATTTAGAAATGAAGGATTCGCAAATGAAGTTGGCTTTTCTCAAAAACCCAGGGCCGGCTGTGCTCGACGTGCCTTTCTGCGTGGCGTCAAATGCCAGGAGCCGTGTGCCCACGGTCTCCCCTTTCTTTGTAGGGAGGCTCCGAAGGCCGGGGCACAGCTCTGAGCGGTGGCTGTGATTCCGAACTTGTCCTCTTCCTCACCTGCTTCAAGAGCTTTGAGGATCAGCGTGTTCGCCGGGCAGAGATCCTCAGCGAGCTGCAGACCTTGCTACAATCCTGGTGGCAGAAACCCATCCACGGCCTGAGCTTCGAGTTTCCTCGGCAGGACAGGCCCGGGGTCCTACGGTTCCGCCTGGCATCCCTGGACCTTAAACACTGGATGGATGTCAACTTGGTGCCGGCCTTTGACGCTCTGGGTGAGGGGTGCCTGGCCCTTTCTAGGCTTGGGGGTGTGATCATTAGGAGTAAGACAGAGCTTCCAGTTTGGGCTCTGTTTCCCCAACCCCCCGCCTACCGCCCCCGACCTTCTGTGTGGCCTGGGAAACCGTCTCTGGGCTCTGGTGTCCTCACTGCCCATAATGAGTCTGGGCCAAAAAAGCCCATTTGCTCCTGGGTCATGGTGTCCAGATGCTTGGCCCTCGCTTAAGCAGTAACTTTCCTTCAGCCACTGCCTAGAACTGTGCTGCTCAGCTCTTCCACAAATACCCCAGAGAAGGCAAAGAGGCATGCGCCCATAGGGCGCATGTAGGGGGCAGTAGGGGGCTGGGGACAAGGCCAGAATTCTGCAAAGTCTTGTCTTTTATCTTAAAAGCATCAATGTGATCTTTGCGTTCCCCTTCCTAATATCCCCATGCCTGATGTAATATAATAATGAGCCCCTGTGCCCGCATCTGTAAAATGGGGTTAATAATAATGGGACCCTAGCTATCCATTTTCTGGAGTTTTGGAAAGACTGTGTGTGTTCATGTATGGGATGACAGTGCCGGGCACATGGTGGGGCTGTATGACGGCTTGCTTCTCTTCTTCTCCTCCCCCTCCCCCCTCCCTCTCTCCCTCCCCCCCTCCCCCTCCTTCCCATTTTCCACTATTATTATTATTAACCATGATGCCCCTGCAGATAGCCCTCTTGAGTTTCTCCAGTTATGAGGTCCTGGCACAGAGCCACACTCTCCCCCATCTGGACACCCACCCTCTTGGTACATAAAGATTAATCATAATAGCTACTCCTTATTAAATGGTTCCCTATTCCAAGCACCTTGGATATTTTTATCTCCCTCCAAACAAACTGCTGGGGCCCGTACTGTCTTAGCTTCCTTTTCACCAAGAGGGACGCTGAAGCACAGAGACAGACAGTAACTCCCCCAAAGTCACACAGCAAGTAGGCGGTGTCAGGAACCTGGGAAATTATGGAGTGTGCTTACTTTTCCCAGGCCGGGCCCACGGGAAGCTGTGGAGGGAAAGGCGCAGACTGTGAAGCTGGCCCGCTTTAGGTTCCCATCCTGTCTCCATCACTGGCCGGCTATGTAACTTTGGGAAGAGTCCTGAGTGACTCTGTGCCTTGGGGTCCTCACCTGTGAAATGAGGTGAAGACTACTTGCCCGATCGGGTTTTGGTGGGGCTCTGGGGGACTCACGTGAAACTTTCAGCCCGGTGCCTGTCTGGCGTGTCGGGCGCACCAGACATATTAGCCGTCGCTCGCTGCTAAAGCATCAGGACCTTTTGCCTTCTACTTTTCCAGCTTCATTTCCTTTCCCTAAGGCACTGATTAATTACAGGTATGTTCGTGCATTATTCTAGCACTGCCCGAGGAAACCTCAGGGAGGGAAGAACTGCGAGGTTCTAGGCACTCCCAACCCAGCCAGAAGCATCGCTCCTACTGCTGCCCTGCTTCAGCCAGGCCCTAGGTTTGGAAGGAAGGGACTCCTCCTTTTGGTCTCAGTCTCCTGAGAACTTCCAGGCTCTCTTCCTCATCCTCCAAACTCCCATGCTGTGGATCCCCTGCCCCCAAATCCCCCCCCCCCCCGCCCCGTGTCTCCATCCTGTGCCTCAGAACCTATCCTGACTCACAGCACCCCCCACCCTCAGGGCCACTCAATTCCAACGTCAAAGTCAAACCCGTGCCCCAGGTCTACTCGACCCTCCTCAACAGTGGCTGCCAGGGCGGCGAGCATGCGGCCTGCTTCTCAGAGCTGCGGAGGAACTTTGTGAACACTCGCCCGGCCAAGGTGAAGAACCTGATCCTGCTGGTGAAGCACTGGTACCGCCAGGTGAGGCTGCCACCTTGCACCAGGCACTCGTGACTGTTTGAATTTGTGATTTCATGCCAGCGAGAATATTTTCTTAGGCTTCACAGCCATTCATGTGTCTCTTTATGGGAACTTGCCTGTTCCTGTCATTTGTTTATTATTTTCTACCACATTAGCTGTCTTGTTGTTGTTGGTTTGTTGGAGCTCTTTATATATTCTGGGTGCAAATCCTTATTGCGTTGATATAATGCAAATCTGTTCTCCTAATCCCAGGCTGGTACTTTCACTTTGTTCATAGGTCTTTTGTCACAGAAAATGTTGGAATTTTAATGGAATCAGGTGCCCTCATCTTTTTCTTACGTGATTTGTACTTTGTGTCTCGTGTAAGAAGGCTTTGCCTATCCTGACTTTCTAAAATCATTCTCCCATGTTTTCTTTGGGAAGGTTTTAAGATTTTTCTTTTCCTGTGGTTTCAAGGCTTTGAAACTATCTGGAATATTTTATGTATGGTATGAAGTAACGTGGAGTTTGTACAGCCTCAGGAGTAACACCCTCCCTCCCAAATATTCATGTTTGTGGATAGACCCTTGTGTATGGAGGAAGGAGTGCCCAGCCTGTGCCTGGAGAGGAGGGGTCAGCCCCACAAAATCGTAGGGCACGTAGCTTGGTCCTTGTGCCAGACCACTCATCCTAAAGCAAGTCTGGTATGAGGAGGTGCTGGAGAGCCACCCTTGCTCAGCCACTGACTTGCCCTCTGACCCCGGGCAAATTCTGCAATGCTTTCATTTGGGGGAATCAGTAACAGCCTCACACTGCCTGCTAGCCTCTCTCTGACTGCTCCCAGTCCCAGGAGCTGGAGGTTGAAGCTCCAGGAGTGGGGGCGGCTGAGAAATAATCAGTTTGCTCCTAGAACCCAGCCTCTCGTCCCCGGCTTCAGCCTGCGGGCTCCGCGGTCCCGAGACTGAGCGATTCAGCCAAGTTCTGCAGAAAGCTCTCTCCTTCCCCTCCGCGTCACCCTCTCACAGGTGTGCCGGGAGGAGGCGAGGAGAGAGGTGCTGCCTCCAGCCTATGCCCTGGAGCTGCTGACCATCTTCGCCTGGGAGCAGGGCTGCGGGAAGAATGCCTTCAGCCTGGCCCAAGGCCTGCGGACGGTGCTGGGTCTGATCCAGCAGTATCAGCACCTGTGTATCTTCTGGACTCTGCACTATGGCTTTGAGGACACTGCGGTCAGCTGCTTCTTGAGGCAGCAGCTCGAGAGACCCAGGTACCTCCCCACACCCCCCTCCCCACTCTCCTGGGCTGGGGGGCCACGGGAGATCATTAGCAATGATAAAATAAGTCTCCTCGGAGTGCCTGGGTGGCTCAGTGGGGTAAAGCCTCTGCCTTCAGCTCAGGTCATGATCCCAGGGTACTGGGATCAAGCCCTGCATCGGGCTCTCTGCTCAGCAGGGAGCCTGCTTCCCTTCCTCTGTCTCTGCCTGTCTCTCTGCCTACTTGTGATCTCTGTCAAATAAATAAATAAAATGTTAAAAAAAAAAAAAAGTCTCCTCTCCTGCGGGCCTTTGTGGGGGCCGGAGCCAGGCGCCGACTGTGCGGGGTTCCTAGTCCCTCGGACCCGGCCCCAGAGGGAAATTGCAATCCCTTGGGGCAGTTTTGTTTTTAAAGATTTTATTTATTTGAGAGAGAGAGAGCACAGGGAGGAGTGCGGGGACAGAGAGAGAGGCAGATTTCCCTGCGGAGCGGGAAGCCCAATAGGTAGCTCGATCCCAGGACCCCAAGATTATGACCTGAGCTGAAGGCAGATGCTTCACTGACTGACCCACCCAGGCTCCCTGCTTGGGGCAGGTTTTTTATTTTTGTTTTTGTTTTAAAGATTTCATTTATTCCTTTGAGAGAGAGAGCACAAGCGGGGGAGAGGCAGAGAAAGGGTGAAGCAGACTTTCTGCTCAACGGGGAGCTCGATGTGGGGCTCCATCCCAGGACCTGGAGATCATGACCTGAGCCAAAGGCAGACGCCCAACCCTCTGAGCCACCCAGGCACCCCTTGGGGCAGTTTTTAAAAAAGACTTTTCTTGTGTGAACATACTGTGTACATGAACATTTTAGCGACGCACAGCATACCCATCCAAAGGGCCTGTTTTGTTGACTTAGTATAAAGCGAAGGTCCAGGGAAAAACACCACCAGGTCAAGGGAGAATATTTCGGACGCCCCAGGAGTTTCCCTTTCCTCTCTCCTGCTCAGTGACATCCCCGGGGTGACCCCATTCTGACTGTTACCCTCCCAGTCCTATTTTAAAATCTTACTGAAAGGGAATCAGGGGGCACGTGCTTTTGTGTCTGGCCTCTCTTCCTCAATGTTAAGTTTGTGAGGTTCTGCCGCATCTTTGTGTGTGTTGTTGATTGCCATGCATTGTTTCAGCCGGCTGAATCGTGTTCCATTGTGGGGATTTATCACACTCCGCTTCCCAGTGCGCTGATGGTGGACATCGGGTGGTTTCTGCTAGGAGAGGGCTGGTAGGAGCCGCCCTTGTACGTGTGCTTCTGTGCGCATGCCCAGTTGGAAGCATGTGGAGGAAAGAGATGGCTAACCTTAACCCTAACCGTAACCCTAACCCTTCTGTCTTACGATTCTAATGTGCATCTAGAGTTGAGGACTTGTATCTAAGTTGCCGCAATTTAATAACAGCCCATAACAGCCCATCATCCCCGTTCTGCACAAAAGGAAACGGGCTCAGAGGAGGGAAGTCATTGACCCCAGGTTCCACAGCTGGGAAGTAGAAGAGCGGGGATTGGCACCAGCTCGGCTTGACCTCAGAAGCCCCGATCTTGACCACTGTACTAACCAGAACCTTCCTGTCCCTCTGGCTTTGCAGGCCTGTGATCCTGGACCCAGCTGACCCCACGTGGGATGTGGGGAACGGTGCAGCCTGGCGCTGGGATATACTGGCCCAGGAGGCAGGGTCCTGCTACGAGCGCCCGTGCTTTCTGCAGGCGGCAGGGGGCGCCGTGCAGCCCTGGAAGGGGCCTGTGAGTGAGGGGCTCTGGGGATCCTTGTTAGGTGTAAAGCCACACCTACTTCAGGGGCGCAGTGTTTCCTGAGCATCATCCACTGGGCGCTGGGCCCTCGGGGTGGGGGACAGAGTGGGGAGTGGGGGCGTGGATATGCGAACAAGCCCAGCCTGCTTAGAGGAACACCTCTGTGTGCACGAGCTTATTGTCTGCTGGCCACACCGTGTCCCCCCTGAACAGGGGTTCTTTCTAGAACAGATCCCGTCTGTAAGCGCATCCTTTTCTAATATGTGCAAAGGCACCCTATGGGCTAGCAGTGGTTCTCCCGCTTCCCCACTCTGAGTCTCAGTCACCCTGACTGTCCATTGGGAGGGGGCTGGTGAGAGAAGGGATGGGGAAACTTCTATGCCTGTAAGACAACTCCTTCTACACACTTCCAGGGCCTTCCACGTGCTGGGGCCGCACCCCACCCCATCCAGCAAGACTCTGCCCAGAGGCCCCCTGAGAAGAACCACAGTCTCCACGCTGTGTGCCCCAGGACAGGGGGCAGGCGGCCCTCAGGCCCAGCTCCTGGCCCCTCGGGGGCAGCCAGCATCATCCCTTCCACGCGGGGGGCGGCTTCGGATCTGTCCCAGATTGCTGCCAAGGACCTGGACCGCTTCGTCCAGGACCACCTGAAACCAAACCCCCAGTTCCAGAAGCAGGTCAGCAAGGCCATCGATGTCATCTTGAGTCGCCTTCGTGAGAAGTGTGTCTACAAGGCCTCGAGAGTCAGTAAGGTGAGTCTGTGGGGGGAGACACTGATGGGACTGTCCTGGGGCTCCGCAGTGAGGAGGGGAAGGAACCGAGGGCCAGCAGGCAGGTGGACATCCATGGAAGGGGAGTTTGCCGCCCTCCGAGGTGTATATCTGAGTTCCAGCTTTTAAAAAAAAATTAACGATAGTTTTTTAAACTGCTATTACCATAATCAGACCGCTTCCCTCCTCTGCTCAAAATCCTCTGCAGTTTCACAGAGAGAAATGGCTTCACGGCCCGTAGGATCTGGTCCTGGGTCTTTCTCTGACCTTCATTTACACCACACTGGTGTCTCTTTCTGAAAGGCTCTTCCTCTGATCCTCCCCGCCTCTCCTGTAAGTCTGGGACCCAAGTCCCCTTCTCACAGAGGCCTGACTGCTCAATTTACAATTACAACCTCCCCTCCACCCCTGGTCCCCCTTCCTCACTGATTTGCCCCCATACAGCTCTTAGCATTTTCTGGGAGCTGTTGTCTGCTGACTGTCCTTCCCTCCTCCCCCCTCTGCTAGAATATAAATTATGGGAGAGCTGGGACCTTTTATATACTCCCATATCTTGGTACACTTGAGTGTTCCATAAATAAGTGTTGAATGGATGGATGGATGGATGGATTGGTGGGTTGATTGAAACAGGCCAACAGAGCACATCTGCAGGCCCCATCTGGCCCTGGAACCTCAATTTGCAACTGGTGATCCAAATGTGCAATCAGTATGTGCTGCAGATGTTTGGCTAAAATCTTTAATACTGCACCGCGCCCTCTGTTATCTGTTGCTGCACATTGGTCTGCTTTTGTGCAGGGTCCGGGGGTCAGAGGACAGGTGCAGACAGGTGTAGTCAGACTCTACCAGGCTTCCAGGAGTCAGAGGTCGCAGCCCTCGTGCAGCCTGCCTCTGTCGTGGTGTCCCCAGTCCTGGCCTCAGTGAGCCAGTCATGTCTGGGCCACAGATAGGGGCCAGCAGTTGGGGTCAGAGTCTGACCCCTGAGCTCAGGGAAACTCGCGGGTCTGAGATGGTCCTTCCTCTGCAGGGGGGCTCCTTTGGCCGGGGCACAGACCTGAGGGGTGGCTGCGATGCCGAACTTGTCATTTTCTTCAACTGCTTCAACGACTACAAGGACCAAAGCACCTGCCGCCCACAGATCCTTAGTGAGATGCGGGCACAGCTGGAATCTGGGTGGCAGGACCCAGTCCCTGGCCTGAGCCTCCAGTTTCCTGAGCAGACCGTGCCTGGGGCTTTGCAGTTCCACCTGGTGTCCACGGCCCTAGAAAGCTGGATGGATGTGACCATGCTGCCCGTCTTTGACGCCGTGGGTGAGGGTTGCCTCCAGCTTGTGCCTTGGAAACTAATTCCCTTACCCGCTATGCTACATAGCTTGTCTGGAGTCAAGATCCCCCACTTTGCAGAGTTATTGGGTGCATTAGTGAAAATTACTAAAAAGCACCCGGCATGTATTTGGTGCTTAAAAAAAGAGTCCCGATTGCTGTTCTGTTGTACATTGTGTATTGTTGATTGCAGTGCTATGTAATCAACGTTCAAATGTTAATAAAGGCTGGTGAGTGGCTGGGTTGGGACATGCAGATGTCTTCGTTAGAGCTCTGCCCTCAGAGTGTTTCAAATTTCCACAGGGCAGCTCTGCTCTGGCGCCAAACCCGCGCCCCAGGTCTACTCGACCCTCCTCAACAGCAGCTGCCAGGGCGGCGAGCACGCGGCCTGCTTCTCAGAGCTGCGGAGGAACTTTGTGAACACTCGGCCGGCCAAGCTGAAGAACCTGATCCTGCTGGTGAAGCACTGGTACCATCAGGTGAGGCTGCCAGACCCCCTTGCTCCACTCGGGACACCGCTGCTGTTATGGCAGCTGCTTCAGCCAATCAGATCCTCTCCTGGGCAGACTTCTCCCTTCCTTCGCTTCTTATTGGCCATCCCCAGTAGAAGAACCACCTCCTCCACTTCCTGCCCAGACCGGAAGCCCATCTCTAAGAGGAAGTCTTTTCTCCATCAGACCCCCAGTGCTTGTTTCTTGTGACTGGGTTCACCATCCCTCTCTAGCTGATCAGTTTCTCCTCGCTCTTCCCATTGCTATGCTCTCCCTTCCTCCCTCCCCCCAAGCCCTAGCTTATGCTGTTCCACCATCACTGTCCTCTGTGCAAGTTGTATTAAATAACCCCTGAGCATCTTCCAGAGCGGCCCCACCTAACACTTCTCTGAAAGCCCTCGGTCATGTGCTCATTCATCAAACACCTACTGAGCATCCACTGCTGCTTACATCACTATGGTGACAGATGTTGGCATCCCAAGCTGAAGATATTGCAGCCCCTATGCCTTTACACCCTTTGGGGAGAACCTCCGGGCAAAGACCAAGTCTGAGATTCTTAGTCTTAGGTCACTATGTGACCTTGGACAAGTCACTCCCCCACCTCCAGACCTCAATTTATCCACCTGTAAAATCAGAAGGGTTCCATTTTTAACGTGGCTTTGTTTGTTTTACCCCTCCCTCTCCAAGTCCCTGGGGCCATGCTTAGCACATAGTAAGATGCTCGTGTCCACTCATTCTTTGATTGGCTTTGGGTGACATAGGTGGCAGCTCAGAACAAAGGACAGCAGCCAGCCCTTGCCTCTCTGCCCCCAGTCTATGCCCTGGAGCTCCTGACCATCTTCGCCTGGGAGCAAGGCTGCGGGAAAGATTCTTTCAAAACGGCCGAAGGCCTAAAGACCGTCCTAGGACTTGTCCAGCAGCACCAGCAGCTCTGTGTCTACTGGACGGTCAACTATAGCTTTGAGGACCCGGCTATCAGAACACACCTTCTTGGCCAGCTTCAGAAAAAGAGGTGCAGACCCACTTCCCCACTGCCTTCCGTCCATCATCCTTCACCTCCGCCATTGTCGCCCTGGAGTCATTGTGTCCAGGAGGGGGTCCAGGGTGGGACCTGGGTGCCCCAGCCCCACTTGTCACTGTGCTTCCTTCCGAACTCTTTCCTGAGGAAGCATGGACATAAGGAGCCCCCAAAGCAGCCAAGGCCAGTTTCATTAACACTATAAAATACCATTTCTGATTAAGGGACCACCCAGCACCTTCCTGACCGAGGTGGCCAGGCAGGAACCCTACTACCGTGCTTAAGAGAGACTGGGCCAGCCCTAAGGTCCTGACACTCTTCTCCTCCCCGGCTCCCACACCCTCCCTCAGTCTCTCCCACCTCCCTGCTCCTTCACTGATTCCCAACTTCCCCACCTGCCTGCCCGCCCACTCTGCCCCCAGGCCCCTGGTCCTGGATCCTGCCGACCCCACCTGGAATGTGGGCCAGGGCAGCTGGGAGCTGTTGGCCCAGGAAGCAGCAGCTCTGGAGACACGGGTTTGCTTTAGGAGTGGAAAAGGGACATCTGTGCAGCCCTGGGATGTGATGGTAAGAGGGGAGTCCCTGGAGTGGCGGATGGTGTTGGGCACTCCCTTCCCAGATTGCCCTTTCCCAGCTGGGGCACACATCCCCAGCGGCTGGGAGAGGTCACTGATGATGCCTTGCCACTGAGACATAGGTGGTTTGGCCCCAGCCAATGCGTGAGTGACATGGGATACAAAAGGCCCACCCTTGTTTGAAGGTGAGGCCAGCTCTGTAATTCTTAGTCCAGTGTTCCCGGCGGATCAACAGAAGCTTTCTCCAGCTGGAGCCTTACTTAGCTCCTTCCCTGGCCCTCTTCTACTTCCCTCACCCCCCTTCTCCTGCAGAAACTACCCCCAGTTAATCCATGCACAGGAATCCCCATCACGGGCTCTGCTTCTAGGGAACCCCACTTAAGATGATAGCCAGCTCCCAAAGGGACGTGAGTTTATCGCATTTGCTGTTGTTCAGCAGAATCTCATAACCAGTGCCTAATACTCAATTCAACCCATGAGGCATGGATCTTGTTCTTACCCCCATTTAAAGTGGGGAGACCAGGTGACTGGGTGGCTCAGTGGGTGAAGCCTCTGCCTTTGGCTCAGGTTATGATCTCAGCGTCCTGAGATCGAGCCCCGCAATGGGAAATCTCTGCTCAGCAGGGAGCCTACTCCGCGCCCCCGCCTGCCTCTCTGCTTACTTGTGATCTCTGCCTGTCAAATAAATAAATAAAATCTTTAAAAATAAATAAATAAAGTGGGGACACCAAGGCTGTGTGTTGGTGGTGGATCCAGAACTTGAACTCAGGTCCTGCAGATGCTACCACAGAGACCTACCAACCAGCTGAGATAGTAAAAGGTTACGGGAGATAGTGCGAGTCTCATCCGCTTAGGATATCAAGAGTTAGGGCCAGGACAGTCACAGGGAATCCTGCCTCAAGCTGGCCCTACCCGGATTCTTTCCATAGCCTGCTCTCCTTTACCAAACCCCAGCTGGGGACCTTGACAAGTACATCAGTGAATTTCTCCAGCCGAACCGCCAGTTCTTGGCTCAGGTGAACAAGGCTGTCGATGCCATCTGCTCATTCCTGAGGGAAAACTGCTTCCGGAATTCTGCCATCAAAGTGCTCAAGGTGGTCAAGGTAAGTCCCCGGAGAGCTGTTGGCAAGGAGGGTCCTGCAGGCTGGTGATCTTTCCTAGACCAGGGCCTGGCCTGACCCAGTTCTATCGTCCTTACGACAATCAGCACAAGGCCAAGCCTAGAAGAGAAACCAGAATGTGGTTGGGGGTGGATGGCAGAGAAAGGACCCAGACATGTCCAGCACATCTCTTTTGATTGCTCGTGACAACTAACTCAAAAGGAGGAACAAAAAAATATATATTAGCTGATGCAAATGGAAAGCCCTGGAGTGGAGCTACTATCAGGTACAGTTCGATCTAGAAGCCCATGCAGGGTCATCAGGACTCAGCTTTTCATCCCAGCTCTTGGCTCTGCCATCTTCTGTTTTGGACAGGCCCTTTCCATATGATGGTCCTTGGGATCTCTAAACTTCCAGAAAAGGGAATTCTATTTTCTTAAAGTTCAAATAGAAGTCTTGGAATTGAGTCTCATTGGCCTGACTGGGATTTATACCCATCCCCAAACTAATCCATGGGGCCAGGGAGACATGCTCTGACTGGCCAAGCCTGGCTCATATGATGGAGTCCTCTCCACATGGACCTGAATGTGGGGGAGGAGTGATTCCCCAGAGAAAACCGGGATGGTGATCCCAGAAGACAGAAGGGATGCTCTGTGTTAAGAAGTCACGTTATCCACTATATCAGATACAACCTCAGCCCACAACTGAAGTTACAAGTGAGACCCAGGTCAGCTCCAGAAGATGGTCAGCATGGAGTCAGTCAATGAAAAGTCCTTGGTGATTTGCTTTGTGACCTCAGGCAAATACCTTCCCCTCTCTGATCCTTATCTTTCTCGTCCATAATACTTGAAGATGATAACCTGGTTCACTGGTTGTCCACCATGGCCTCACTTAGAGCCACTTAAAAAATTATACTGATACTCAGTCTCCCTCCCAGGCCAATGAAATCACAGTCTCCGGGGCATAGGAGCCAGACATCAGTCGTTTTTTTTAAAAAACAACAACAACAACAAAAACAAAAAACAAAAAACAAAAAACAAACCTCTCCTGATGCAGATAGGCTTGAGAGCCACAGGCCAAAAAGAAAAAAGAAAAAAAACACTCAAATATCTCCCAGCCCCCAAACTTGATGGGATGAGAAAGTTTACATTTGTTGAAAGGTTTAAACTTCTGCCTTACACTTTTCTTTTCCTCATAATCATACTGGATATTAACCCCATATGAAAGAGGTAAAACAGAGAGGTTAGGTGACTTGTCCGAGGTCACACAGCAAGTTTCTGACCCACAGGCTCTAGCAGGAGCCCTTCAGGGTCAGGCCACCTCTGTGTCCTCCCCAGGGTGGCTCTTTAGCCAAAGGCACGGCTCTGCGAGGCCGCTCGGATGCGGATCTAGTGGTATTCCTCAACTGCTTCAGCCAGTTCACCGAGCAGGGCACCAAGCGGACTGAGGTCATCTCAGAGATCCGAGCCCAGCTGGAGGCATGTCAGCAGGAGATGCAGTTCGAGGTGAAGTTCGAGATCCCCAAGTGGGAGAATCCCCGCGTGCTGAGCTTCTCCTTGAGGTCCCAGACGATGCTGGATCAGAGTGTGGACTTTGATGTGCTGCCAGCCTTTGACGCCTTAGGTGAGGTACCCAGGCATAGTCTTGAGAAGGGGAAAAACGGAGGCTGGGCTGCTGGGGACGGTATTCGGGGTGGTGCACTGCACAACCAGAGCACACCTGCTCACAGCATAGGCCTTATACATAGGCATGTTTATCATCACCCTCCTGCAGAGTATCTAGAGAAAAGGACACCTTTCTCGAATTCATGCAACAGTGTTAGGTGGCCTCATGGTGGCTCTGGGCTAGATTCTAGAGTCAGCAGTTGCACTGACATGGTGCTTGACCTTGAGTGAGGGACTTCCCTGCCTCGGGCACCAAGCTCTTCCTTCACCTGATGATGCAGGTATCGGGGTGACGCCCTGCATCCCGTCTTTACATACCTGTGCACCATCTCCTCCACCTGCCATGGCCCCGTAGGATCCATGAGTTCTCTAAATGTGCTGAGTATGTGCCCAGCATTCTCCAGGCACTGAGGATAAAGCCCTGAACAAAACAGACACAGATCTCTTAGTATCGGTTCAGTTCTGAGTTTGCCTCGGCAAGTTGGCAGGAGGACGTCCCCTGTATCTGAATGTATTTGGTTCCCGAGGTTGGGAAAGCAAGTGACAAGGAAGGGAAAAGCATTGAAAAGCATTTGAAAAGCATTCAAAGCTACACGGTTCTCTAGAAAGCAGGAGTCTGAATGTCAAGGAATGCCTTTAAGGGCAATGAAACCAGAGGATGACTGTCAGCTCGCCGCATGCAGTCCTACCAGAAGCTCTAAGATTGAGGCTCTCCCTTAGTTAGAGACGCATGAACAAGCATCCAAGAGCCTTTAGGGATGTGTTAGCTCCCAGCCAAGACTCTCCTCATGATAGCTAAACGGAAGGGTTGAAAGGGGACAGGAAGGAAAATAAGATCTTTTAATGCTGGGTCATGCCATGTCTGTGCTCCAGCTAAAATCACCCTGGGACTCCCCGCCGCCCCCCAGAGGGTCCCAGCCCAGCCATTAGGGAGATGCCCAAGTAGGAGGTCCTGGACGTCCTTGCTCAGTTGGCCCCAGCAGGACTCTGGGGAATGAGCGGATGGTGGCCTCCTCCCTTTCTCCAGGCCAGCTGGTCCCCGGCTACAGGCCCCCATCTCAAGTCTACGTCGACCTCATCCACAGCTACAACCACGCGGGCGAGTTCTCCACCTGCTTCACGGAGCTGCAGCGGAACTTTATCATCTCTCGGCCCACCAAGCTCAAGAGTCTGATCCGACTGGTGAAATACTGGTACCGGCAGGTGTGGCGCGAGGACCCCACCCCCCACCAACCTTCCCATCGAGGTCCTGGGTGGGGGCAGGGGCCAGACCCCTGGATTGGTGGAGCAGAAGGAGCGGTACTCCCCAGCCCGGGGGACCTTAGTTAGCTTATCTGGAAAATTGGGCTGGTGTCACTACTACGTCACAGGACTTGAAGGGATAATGCACAGCCAGGCGTCTGACACGTGGCGGTGCTCCAAGCTGGGCTTGTCAGCTCTGGAAGGGTCCCTCCTGCTCCTCTTCGTTGCCAGTGTGAACCAACACATCCTCTTTCCCCTTTTCCCCCAGTGCAACAAGATGCCCAAGGGGAGAGGCTCCCTGCCCCCCCAGCACGGGCTGGAGCTCCTGACGGTGTACGCCTGGGAGCAGGGCGGTCGGGACCCCCAGTTCAACATGGCGCAGGGCTTCCGCACTGTCCTAGAGCTGGTCAGCCAGTACCACCAACTCTGTGTCTACTGGACCGTCAACTACAACGACAAGGACAAGACTGTCAGAGACTTCCTGAACCGGCAGCTTCGGCAGCCCAGGTTCTGGTCCTCTCTCCCCATCACAGGGTCTCAGAGATGGGGTAGCTCATTCTCCCACATCCGGAGGGCACAGAGCAGGGAGAGTAAAATCCTCTTCCTAAGACTGAGCTCCTTTCTAACAGGGATCCCCTTAGCGGCTGGGAGACAGGCAGTCCGTTTCCTCGTCCCCCGTAAATAGGGTTGCCAGATGAAATACAAGGCTCCAAGTCAAGTACGAATTTCAGATAAACAAGGAATCACTTTTTAGGATAAATATATCCCATGCAGCATTGGGGATAGACTTATGTTTATCCAAAACTCAAATTTAACTGGGCACCCTCAGCTTGTATTTGTTAAATCTGCCAGCCCTACGTGGGAACCCACCAGGTCATGTAGGCATGCCTTATTCTTTGGGATTTTGCCTCCCTCTCAAATGGTGCAGAGAGAGCAGAGATGCTTTCACACCTCCAGCCCGTGGGTAACTTAGCATGGTGTGCTGAAAAAGACTCTGAGGTGGTGCCATCTGCCACAGATGTAGGAAGGGAGGGTGATAGGACCGGTGCCATGATCAGTTACAGATGCCAACTACCTGCTGCCAGGGTGTGGCCCAGATGAACACAGTGATCGATTAGTGATGTCTGCCTTGGATGCAGATGGGAGAAGTGGCCCGTGCAGAGTGCAGAGTGCTGGCTGAGGGAGGGGACTAGTCCAACCAATCTCTCAGGAGACACCCGGATGTGACCAGGAATAAGCCTGACCCTAATGGCAATTGCAGGCCCATCATCCTGGATCCGGCTGACCCGACAGGCAATCTCAGCCACAATGCCCGCTGGGACCTGCTGGCCGAGGAAGCCGCTGCCTGCATGTCTGCCCTGTGCTGCATGAGCAGGGACGGCACCCCCATCCGACCATGGCCAGTGAAGGTAAGAGAGCAGTGGAGCAGCAGGGGCAGGCTTCACTGGGGGCAGCGTGCTCAGGGCGGGCCAGGACTCCGGGCAGAAGGGCAGGCCTCACCGTGGCCCCACGTGCACCCCCTGCCCTGTACGATGGCTGTCCCTGTGGTCTCGGCTTCACCCGGAAGGTTAGGGCTAACCAGCTTCTTCTGCCACCTTCCCCCAGGCTGCTTTGTGAAGGCCAGAGTCCATGTTTGTACCAGATGGACGGAAGGACACCAGCCCTTGGCATGAGGAAACTCAGGGACACCTACCAGATGTGTGTGTGTGTGTGTGTGAGAGAGAGAGAGAGAGAGAGAGAGACTAATCCAGCCTCTCCGTCCAGCCTCCCCACTCCGTGCTCTCCTCCTACTCTGTGCAGCCTACCCACCTGATACCTGTGGGTCTGTGGGCTGGCAGCAGCCTGGGTTCCCAGCCTCCCTGCCATGCCTCTGCTCTCGGACAGCGATGGTTGCATACCACACAGCCCCCGCTAAGAGTGTCCTCCTCCTTCCTGACTTCTGTGCCTGTCCACACCATCTCATGTCTGCTGCTGAAACCCCTCCCTGTCCTGCCAGTGGCCTCTCCTTCTTCCCCAGTCCAACAGCTTCTCACAGAGAGGACAGTCTTCATGCCTTTTGTCGGCCACAGTCCCTTGCTAGTGGCTGCCTGGAACCCTGTGTCCTGGAGGATTCTGAAGAATGGATACATACCTGGGAAGAGTGACCTAATCAACTAGTGATGTCTGCCATGGACCCAGCAAAGTCACAGCGTGGTGCTGTGATTGATTAGCAATGTCTGGCCTGGATGCAGGAATAAGGTGCTCATGGGCCTGCAGTGTATGACTAAGCTCCTGAGTTGCTCTCTGAGCTCAGCCGCTGGCAGGAGAGCATGCTATGTGGGCTAGTTTTATCTGTCACACACGGAGTGGGGCACGTGTACCATGCAGCCCCTCTCAAGGGATGCTTGACTGCCTTTTCACCAGAGCCTGATTTTCTTGCCCCTTCCTGCTGCACTCATTCCCTGCGTGCGCATCCCGAGACCATGCCCTGTTTGCCGTCCTGGATTCTCCTTCCCCAGAGCCTGGACGTGAACCAGTGCACCAATGACAGTGCTCAGCCTGCTTCTCTGTGATCTCTGAGCAAAGGCACCGGGTCCGTGCAAGGGGCACTCCTGACCCCTGGGCCAGCAACAGTGTCCCTCTTTGTCACGGCTCAGCACGGAAAACAAGACAGCCCAAGAATCGTAAGCAGAAAGGGCTTCCATCTAAATCTCTGGGTGGTCTGGAGGAGCGGAGAGCGGGGACCGCGACCAGACTGTTGGTGTCAAGATTAGACCAACGTGGTTGAAACAGAGGTCAGGAGGCCACTGCGGCCGCTGACACTCACACCCACAAAGTGGGGGGCCAGACCCAGAACATGGACTCTAGTGGTCACAGGCATCGCTCAGGGCTTGCTGGCCTCCAGCATGGCAGGAAGATGCCTCCGGTCCACCTCCATCAGACCTGTCTAGATTACAGCCAGAACTCGGACAATGGGGCAGACTGGAGGGGGCTTGAGTCTCCCACCCACTGTAGCACAGGGAGGAGCAGATGCCCAGTGCCGACAGCCCGAGTCAGGGATGGCAGCCCCAGCAGATGCACTGTGAATGTCTGTTGGGTGGGTGAGCAGGTGAGCAGGTGGTGGTCCATCTCAGGGGGAGGAGCAGGAGGAGACAGAAGGGAAGGAGCCCCAACGCATCCCCTGCGTACCCCCCCCCCACGGGTCTCAGCGAGCCTGACTCCCCATGGCCTGTGCCTGGGTATGCTCTAACAAAGTAGAGCATCCCTCCTCTGCTCTCTGGGAGGGAGACTGTGCCCAAGAGCAGTTCCTCTGCTGCTCATGGTACTATAGGGAAGTCTCAGAGGCCAAGCCCACCAGCACCTCCTGTGCACCCCCATCTGGTTTGAGGGCACAAACCAGTCCCCAGAGCTCAAGACTGATGCTTGTGGGCCTCAAGACTGACACCTGCCCTGCCAAGCATGCATCAGCAGGTGAGGACCTGGCCTTGACCTTGCTCGTCCTGGGTGGAACCAGTGACGGGTCTCAATTGGGTAATTCCCATCTTCATGGCATGAACTCTAGCTCCCCCCCCCCAACAAAATGGCTCTTGAATGAGGGGAGTTGTGAGATGGTGGAAATTGAGGTAGCCCCAGTAGGCAGGAGGTAAGGAGAACCTGTCCGTCACCTGAGCTGGGCTAATCCCTGCGGGGATTTATTCTACTTTAGCTCCTTGGTCTTTGACAATGAGCACCCTGATATTGACATAGTGACCCCACCATGACTTTCGAGGGCTTAGCCATAACCTTAGATATCAGTACCAACTTGATTTCTACATTTAATGATCCTAGAGATACTCCCCAAAATGCCCACAAGCGCTTGTCTCTGGAACTGAAGGTCTCAAGGAAACATACACGTGCAAGGAAAGTTCAGATGATGCAGGAAAAAAGAGCTCTGAGGAGAGAGTAGCCCAGGCAGTATTAAAACTTACTGGGGGAGGGGACACCTGGGTGTCTCAGTCGGTTAAGCGTCTGCCTTCGGCTCAGGTCATGATCTTGGGGTCCTGGGATCGAGCCCCGCATCGGGCTGTCTGCTCACCCAGGAGTCTGCCTCTCCCCTTCTCCCTCTTCCTCTGCAGCTCCTCCTGCTCGTGTTCTCTGTTCTGTCTCTCTCAAATAAATAAATAAAATCTTGGGGAGGTTATGTGCTATGGTGAGTGCTATGAACTGTGTAAGACTGATGATTCACAGACCTGTACCCCTGAAGCAAATAATACATTATATATTAATTAAAAAAAAAAAAACACCTTGGGACGCCTGGGTGGCTCAGTGGGTTAAAGCCTCTGCCTTTGGCTCAGGTCATGATCCCAAGGTCCTGGGATCGAGCCGGGCTCTCTGCTCAGCAGGGAGCCTGCTTCCTCCTCTCTCTGACTGCCTCTCTGCCTACTTGTAATTTCTGTCAAATAAATAAAAATAAAAATCTAAAAAAAAAAAACAAAACAAAAAACAACACCTTACTAGGAAGACTTAGGGGATAAAAAACAACGAAAAGCTAAATTTGATCAATCAGCCATTGTGAGCCCTGCAGAGCCAGGGGGCCTCCCCTGTAGCTCACAGAGGCTCCATCTCCTGAGGCTGGAGAGTGGGGGAGAATGAGGACCCGGTCCAGAAGGGCAGCACGTGCACAAAGCAAGACTCCAAAGAAAGTGTCAGGTTTATTTATTTTTTAATGTTTTAATTTAATTCTTAATTTTTAAAAAAATCATCCTTGACATGTAATTCACACACCGTGAATCTTGATTTATAAAGGGAACAGCACAGCGGTTTGGGGATAGTCCCAAAGTTCGCATTTAGGATACTCACCAGGTGAGCCATGTCACAAGGGGCATCCTATATCCTGATTCTAGAACATTCTCACCAGCCCCAAGGGAAACCTGAAATCCATCAGAACTCACTGGGCATTCCCGTGGCCCCTCCCCACCCAATCCCTGGCCACCCACTCATCTGCTTCCTGACTCTATCATCGACACTTCCTACAAATGAAATGACACGGTATTTGTCCTTTTGTGTCCGGCTTCTTTCACTTAGCAGCACATGCTCAAGGTCCGTCCGCCTGGTGTGGGAGCTTCTACGTCCCTGGTCCCCCCTTATTGCTACTGGACGATATTCCACTGGGTGGAGAGACCACGCCCGGTTTACCCAGTCGTCCCTGGTGGGCATTTGGACTGTTTCCACGTTTTGGCCTTTATGAATGATGACATGGGATTTTACGCAAACATGTATTTTTCTCTTGGGTGTATCTAGCCAGGAGTGGAATCGCTGGCTTGTAGGATAACTCCAGGCTTAACGGTGACGACCCACCCTAATGAGTCCCCTGGCTCTGTGCCACTCACCCCGCCTCCAGCAGTGAGGGGGGCTTCTCCGTATCTTCCCCCAACACCTGCTATTGGCTGTCGTTTTGATGATAGCGCCCCCTAGCGGGTAATCGGGTCTGCTAACTAAGGTCAGGATCCTGCTTGGGAAAGAATGGGAATCTTGACACGCAGCCCGGAGACATAAGGGCTGGAGACCCTGAACATCTGGACTCCCCAGATTCCTCTGAACCCTCAGAGCTTCTCCCCTCCCGTTAAAAGCTAGCACCTCCCGCCTTACAAGAAGACCCTGCAGATGCCCCTCTTCTATAAATCATCCCCCTGCCCTGTGAACTGCACCTATGTCCCCTCCTGCCCAGTGGTCCTAGAACTGGGGTGAAGTCCCAGAACAGCCCAGCCAGGGATGCTGAGCTGAATAAGGGACGGATGGACCTGTACCCCAAACAGCCGGAAAACCCAGCCAGCGCCTACCAAGAAAAGCCAGGTGGGTGTGAGTCGGAGTGGACCCCAGGGTCCACTGACCAAGGGAGCACCCTGTGTAAGACCGGATGAGGAAGAGTTTATTGATTTGGAAGTCCCATGTGGAACTGAGGACTTCATACCCTGGCCAGGAGCCCCGGAGAAAGGGCAAGCTCGCTGCTAGCAAAGCTTCTAGAAAAATGGAAAAGGTGAATAAAAGCAGAGCTGGGTGAGAGCTCAGTGACAATATTGCCTGAAGGATGGGGGTGATGAGGCTCAAAGGTCAGGGAGGTGGGCATGCGGGGGCTGGGTATGTCACATAAGGCCAGAAGAGCCACCAAATCATCACCCATGGAAAAGCAGAGAAGACACCTTCACCGAGGCCAGGAGGAACAGGCCAGTGAGCAGAGCCGGCCTCAGTAGGAAACTCGAGGGGCCCCCTCCATAGAAGATATCGTCACGGTCCTCCGAATAGCGCTGGGGATGGGGGGGACCTTGAACTGACATCAGCCACGAGACAATACTGACCCGTCAAGTGGACACAATCCTCCTGTGAGAGGTAGGGCTGAGGGGGCAGCCAGCAGGCCCTGAGCCCCAGAGAGTTAAAGAGCTGGTTGTAAAATAGGGCATCCCTAGGAGCAGACTAAATGGGTCACAAACCAGGGAGCTACTCAATGTGCATCATCAAGATACTTCGAAGACAGATAATTAGGACACAGGGAACTTTCCCCCCAAATGACACTGTCCCTTCTCCAGCGCTTCCCAGGAGTCCCGTCTGGGACCCATGACAACTCCATGCAATCCTGGAGTGCGGTGAGGACGGCGGGCGGAGGAGGATGTGAAGATCAGTACTAGGATAACTATTAAAATTTGAATATAAGGATCTATTCTTTATACGTGCTATGAGAAAGGATAACATCGTATCAGTCTTAAAATTCTAAATCACATCACTGCTCTGTGTTTATGTAACAAGATATCCATATGTTTAGGGAATACATATTGAAATATTTAAGAGGAACTAGGTCTGGGCAACACTGACATGTAAACATAGGTTCATTGGTTCAAACAAACATTCCAGTTGAGGTGGGGGTGGTGTTGATAGTGGTGGAAGTTGTGTGTAGGGGGGCAGTGGGTCTCTAGGAAATCTCTGGGCCTTCCTTCTGCTTAACTTTATTTTGAAATACAAAGTCTAGGGACGCCTCGGTGGCTCAGTGGGTTAAAGCCTCTGCCTTCGGCTTAGGTCATGATCTCAGGGTCCTGGGATCGGGCCCCACATCGGGCTCTCTGCTCCCAGGGAGCCTGCTTCTCCCTCTCTGCCTGCCTCTCTGCCTATTTGTGCGCGCTCTCTCTCTCTCTGTCAAATAAACAAAATCTTTAAAAATAAATAAATAAATAAATGAAAATACAAAGTCTATTTTAAAAAAGAGAGAGATGGGGCGCCTGGGTGGCTCACTTGGTTGAGCATCTGCCTTCAGCTCAGGTCATGATCCCAGGGTCCTGGGATCGAGCCCCAAGTCTGGGTCTGCTTCTCCCTCTGCTTCTCCCCCCAGCTTGTGCTCTGTCTCTCATTCTCTTTCTCAAATAAATAAATAAAATATTTAAGAAAATAGGAAAAACCGGGCCCAATATCTGCAACACGCACTCAAACCAGACTGTGTGATACCGGTAAGATGTCCATGTGGAGAGAATGAGGAACCGATGTGCTGAATATTGTGGGGGAAGGGCATAAGGGATTTCTTTATACGCATCTTGCACATTTTCTCAGGGTTTCAAATTATTTCAAAATAAAATTTTTAAAAAATAATAATAAAGCTTGGACTTTGGAATCAGGTCCTGCGGAGTGAGAGCCTAACCAGACAACCGACGAGCTGTGGGATTTCCCATCTCACTCTGCCCGCCTTCCTGTCCTCCTCTAGAAAAGGAGCCTGCTGATCCCTGACCAGCCTACCTCTAGATGTGGCATGAACAGTCCTAAGGACAAGGAGAGGCACTTGCAGAGTGGATGTGATAGTTAAGATTCTCTAGAGAAACAGGACCAGTGCAGTGTGGAGATTCAATTCAGGAATGGCTCTGGCTGTCGTGAACGCTAGCAAGTCCAAATTCCATCGGGGGGAGGCTGGAGACCCAGAGAGAAGTTGTTGTTGCAGCTTGAGTCTGAAGGCCACCTGCTGGTGAATTTTCTTCTTCCCCAGGAGAGGGCAGTCTTTTATCTATGAAGGCCTTCAACTGATTGGACGAGGCCCACCCATGTAATGAAAAGTCTTCTGCTTTATGCAAAGTCTACTGATTAAAATGTTAATCTTATGGGGAAAAGAAAACACACACACACAAAAAAAAAAACCTTCACAGAAGGATCTAGAATAAGGTTTGACTAAATATCTGGGTGCCATGGCCCAGCCAAGCTGACACACAAAATTAATCATCACAGCAGAGAAGGGCCCTGTTTTTCCCACATCTCAGGGAATTTTTGCCTTCTGCATTATTTTTTATTGCTAGACGGATAAAGCCAGTGGGAGCCATCTGGGGGTTTTCATTTTTCATAGAGCTCTGAATGGACTTGAACATCTGACTCCCCTTTGACCTGTGCAACCCTAGGCCCATGGCCCACCCTTCCTGGGCCAGGCAAACATGTGCTGAGACTCCACAAGTATCCACAAGCAAGCTGACCAGTCCTGGACCTCTATGTGTCCAGGGATGACGCTCTCACCTGCTGACCAGTCTGGGACCTCTATGTGCCCAGGGATGTGGCTGTGAGATGTTGGTGTGTTTGGTGGGGTCCGAAGCCAACAACCAAAAAAGGATTCTTGTGACGTCGTTGGTGCAAAAAAAGGTGGTTTTATTAAAGCACGGGGACAGGACCTCGGGCAGGAAGAGGGGCTGCCCTGGGATTGTGAAGGGTGACTGATTATATTTTTTGGGGTTCGGGAAAGTAAAACTAAGGCAAGTTCCAAACCAATTTCTTTCTTTTAAAAGATTTTTTTTTTAATTTGAAAGAGAGAGAGAGTGAGAGAGCCCAAGCAGGGGGAGCGGCAGAGGGAGAGGGAGAAGCAGGCTCTCCCTTTGAGCTGGGAACCCGATGCTGGGCTCCATTCCAGGACCCTGAAATCACAACCTGAGACCAAGGCAGCTGCCTATCCAACTGAGCCAGCCCAGGGTCCCCCGGAGGATTTCATATGCTGAAGAAGACTCAGCATCCTGGAGGCCTTGCCGTTGTCAAGCTCAGGTGCATTTCCCTCTAGCAAAGCACTAGCATTGAGCCAGTTGGGAGTTTCCCAGAGGAACTCCATACTCCGCCTGCCTCCTCAAGAGCTTGTCAGGCTGCAGATTCAAAGGTGTTTCATTTTATCTACATTTCCTTCTGCCTTTGAGTCCCACATCACCCAGCAGCAGAATTAGAACCTGCGTCTGGCTCAGACTTTGCCTTTCTGTGTGTCCCTAAGCAAACCAGTCCCCCCCTCTCTGGATCCCTTTCTCCTCGCTGCTCTCATGGACTCAGACTTCCCAGGCCCTGGACTCGATCCCAGGACCCTGGGATCATGACCTGAGCCGAAGGCAGATGCTCAATCACTGAACCACCCAGGCGCCCCCTTAATTGCAGTTTTAACCTATGCCTGGAATGTGACCTTTGAAGGGTCAGCCGAGATCTCCCCAGGAACACTAGGGATGTCATCTGCAGGATAAACAACACGCGACCAGCCCAGTCCCTGGGCCCCCAAAAGGGGTCTGAACTGTCCTCTCTTTTCCTGTTACCAGCTTCTTGCCCCGTCCTCCTCCCGATGAAAACCATCATGCAACAACCTCTGGAGCTCTTTCTACTTTCTAGATCGGATGCTGCCCCATTTATGAAGCACTTAATGAAGCCAATTAGACCTTCAAATTTATGCCACTGATTTTTGTTTTTTAACGAGCGGAGAAGGGAGAGAGCCCCGGGAGATGACCTCAGTCCCCCGCAAAAGCTGATTTGATTAACAACTTCTTAAATAGCATTTGCCAAGTGCCTCCTCCCCATTCTAAGGTGAACCCTACAACAATTAGAACAACGGTTCTAAGGTGAACCGTTGTTATGTCATTTCACAGATGGGCAAGTTGAGGCACAAATAGAGCAGACAATGTGCTCAAGGACATGCTAGCATAGACCAAGCCACCCTAAGGGGGCTCCAGAGTCTGTTTAAGCACAAGGACAAGGGATGAGGCACCTGGGTGGCTCAGTTGGTTAAGCGTCTGCCTTCGGCTCAAGTCATGATCCCAGGGTGCTGGGATCGAGTCCCATATCAGGCTCCCTGCTCCACAGAGAGCCTGCTTCTCCCTCTCCCCTCTGCTCATGCTCTCTCTTGCTCACTGGCTCTCTTTCATTGATAAAATCTAAAAAAAAAAAAAAAAGAAAGAAAGAAAGGAGGCCCAGGGAGGAGCTGACCACCAGCCGCCCACCCTGCGGGGGTGGGCAGAAATCTCAACAAGGAAGTCAGCTGGGAGCATTCTGTGAGTTTCGGTTTCTAGACTCTCGCCCGGGTCATTTGCAGTTTCCTGGTTCTCAATTGTGAGTTTTGGTTTCCTGTCTGCAGGCAAGGGAGTGGCTCCTTCTCCTCTCGCTTCCGTCCCCCGACACCACGGCCGCCAGCAGGAGCAATGGGCATCTGGGGGTCGCATCTGTATTCCGTGCAGCCTGAGAAGCTGGACGAGCTGATTGAGAACTCCCTGAGGCCCTATGAAGAGTGCCAGAGACAGATCCATGACACGGTGAACGCCATCTGTGCCATCCTGCAGGAAACGGAGCAGATGCCCCCCACGATAAGTGTGGTCAAAGTGAGTGGAAGGCTGGGGGTCTGGGCTGCTGGGACCCTGAGGTTCCGTGGCCATCGGAAGGAGGAGTGACGTGGTGCTGAGTGCCTTCCGGGTGACAGGCTTTGGGTGACCAAGACATCGACTTGCCCTCCCCACCCTCGAAGGAGGTGATGGAGCCCAGGAGTAGGAGCGCTCTGCCTTGACTGCTGTGCGCCCCAGGGCAGGTTGCTTAACCTCTCTGTGCTTCAGTCTCTGAGTCTGAAAAACGGGATAGGAAGAATAAATTCAGACTGTAATGAGGATTAAGCATATAATGTTCTTAGTATGGGGCCTGGGGCATAGTTAGTCCTTGGTAAATGAGCTGTGATTCCTCTGCGTCATCGTTTCTGACGTCCGCATGTCACGGAGCAGTAACTGAGGCTGGGAGATGGCAGTGAAACTACCCCAAGATGGCTCTGTGGTTTCTCAATGGCAGGAAGGGGTGGGTCTTACCAAGTAGAAATGTTTGGTGCTGGGGGTACAAATCCCAGGGCTGAGACTGAAGATCCGGGGCTTGAGGGGGAGGAAAAGGTGCTGGGGAAAGTGCCAGGACTGTAGTGTAGGGACTTAGGGGTCCGCCAGCCCCGGAGCCCCATTTCTCCACACGCACCGTGCCTCCTGGCATCTGTCTCATGCGTGCGCAGCAGCCCTGGCAGTAAAGATGCCCGGATACCTTGCATGCCTTGGCCTTGGCCCCAATGAGGAAACTGAGGCACAAGGAAGTGACTTAGTAGCTGGAGGCAGAGCTAGGCTTTCAGCCCACATAGTCTGCTTGGTTGCACGCGCCCTGAACCACCGCCTCTCAGTATGGTTCAGTTTTTCCTAACGAAAATAAAACATAGGAAAGGGGCACAGATCTAAGTGTATAGCCCGATGGATTGCCACAAACAACACACCTGTGTCACCTATGCCCAGTTGGAGAAAGGAAACGTTCCCAGCCCCAAGAGCCCCAGGACCCTCCATCCAGTCCCCGGGACTCCTAGTCCTCCCCTAACACTCTCTGGACTTCTGACAGCCTAGTTTCATTTTGCTGTTTGTTTGTTTGTTTGTTTGTTTGTTGTTTTAACTTTGCGTAATTGTGGGGTGACCCACCGTGCTGGTCTGCCCGGGACCGAAGGGTTTTCTGTGCTGAGACCGGAAATGTCCTGGGAAAACCAGACAGGCTGGTTACTGGATATGAAGGAAATCCTGCCCAGTGTAGCTTTACTGCATGGCTTCTTGGACCGCATCCTGTTTAGGAAATGTACGTTGTTGTGTGAGCGTGTGTTTATCGGTTTGACGCTGGGTAGTGTCCCAGGGTGCGAGGACCTCACCTTTGCCCGTCCTCCTGCTGACCGCTGCTTGAGCTGCCTCCCGCCGAGGCTCGTGTGAGAGGTGCTGCGGCGGGCATCCTTGTTCGGGTCTTTGGGCGGACAAAAGGACACCTGCCACTCCATGTTAAGACTCTAGTGACACTCGTGGCTTTGGCTGGATTTGAGAAATACTGAGGCCTGCTGGGGCATCTGGCGGCCCCGGAGGGTCCAGAGTCTCACATCTGTGTCTCTGTCACTGGCAGGGCGGCTCCTATGGCAGGGAAACCATGTTGAGGGGCAACTCCGATGGGACGATTGTCATCTTTGTCAGTGACTTTGAACAGTTCCAGGATCAGGAAAAAAAACGAGATGAAATCCTCACCAAGCTCTGGCTGTGTCTGACAGAGTGTCAGTTCACCAGAAAGATGCCAGCCAAAATGGAGGTCCAGAAGTCCCCCAGTGGGCTCACCTTCCAGCTGTCCACAAGATCGCAGAACATCACGTTCAAGGTGCTGCCTGCTTACAACGCTCTGGGTGAGTTGTTCCTGGGTGTGTGGACGGCACTGGTCTGGAGAGGGGTGTTGAGAGAGCAAAGCCTAAGAAAGGGGTGTCAGACAGCCATGGGGGTCCTTGGGGCTGGGGATGGGATAGACACCACTGGTATGTTCCAAAGCCAGGGGCCACATCCCTTTAAGAGAGGGGGTCCCTCCTGCCCTAGGCTTACTCTCTTCTCTAGAACTTTTGCCCCATCTCCTAAATGACTTTGGAGAAAATGTCCTAGATTCCAGAATCTAAAGCAGAGTTTCTCAAATAATGACATGCACACAAATCATCATGGAACCTTGTTAAAGTGCAGACTCTGATTCAGGAGATTGGGGCTGGGCCATGGACTCTGTATGTCTATCCAGGGCCCTGCTGCTGGTGCTGGTCCACATACCACCCCTGGGGATTTAGGCTAGAATAAATGTTGATTAGTGGAAGAGGATGGGGCAAACATCTGGGAAAAGTTCAGCTGGGGCAGGCATTTGGAGTCTGCCTTCTGGCCAAGTCAACATCAAGGCAACTGGTTGCCCTTCCATGGGCAACTGGTTGGACAAATGGATGGTTGGTTGGTTGGATGGATGGATGGATGGATGGATGGGTGGATGGATAGATGGAGAGATGGATGGATGGAAGGGTGGATGGATGAATGGGTGGGTGGATGGATGGATGGATGGATGGATGGGTGGATGGATGGATGGGTGGATGG